>NW_007260278.1:1057477-1071580 GCF_000164805.1 Carlito syrichta | reverse complement strand
TTTACTATGCAGCTACAATCATCAAAACAGCTTGGTATTGGTATAGGAACAGGCATATAGATCAATGGAATAGAATTGAGATCCCAGAAGCAAAACCTCAATTTCTCAACCAACTCATCTTTGACAAAGCCTCCACCACCTACCACTGGGGAAAGGAGAACCTATTCAGTAAATGGTGCTGGGAAAACTGGCTGACCACATGCAGAAGATTGAAACAGGACCCCTATCTATCCCCATGCACAAAGGTTAATTCCAAATGGATCAGAGACCTAAATGTAAAACCTCAAACCATAAGAACCTTAGAAAATGAAGGAAATACCCTCATGGAAATCGGAACTGGCATCCAAATCATGAACAAAACCCAAAACTCACAGCTCATAAGAGAGAAAATAGACAAGTGGGACCTTATTAAACTGACAAGCTTCTGCAAAGTCAAAGAAACCATCAAGAGAGCAGGGGGACAGCCTATAGACTGGGAAAAAGTATTTGCCAACTCCAGGTCCGACAAAGGCTTAACATCCTGGATCTACAAGGAACTCAAACGTGCTGAAAAGAAAAAAACAAACAACCCCATTATAAAATGGGCAAAAGATATCAACAGACACTTCACAAAGGAAGACATCCGAGCAGCCAACAAACACATGAAGAAATGTTCAACCTCACTAATCACCAGGGAGATGCAAATCAAAACCACACTGAGATACTTCCTAACCCCAGTCAGAATGGCAATTATCAACAAGTCAAAAAGTAACAGCTGCTGGAGAGGGTGTGGTGAAAAGGGAACACTTCTACACTGTTGGTGGGAGTGTAAACTAGTGCAACCTCTGTGGAAAGCAGTGTGGCGATTCCTAAAAGCTCTAAATACCAATCTCCCATATGACCCTGCAATCCCCTTACTGGGAATATATCCTAAAGAACACAAATCACTCTATAAAAAAGATACCTGCACACACATGTTTATCGCAGCATTGTTCACAATAGCAAGAACCTGGAAACAGCCATGTTGCCCATCAAAAGAGGACTGGATTAAAAAAATGTGGTACATATACACGATGGAATACTTTGCAGCCATAAAAAAGAACAAAATCATGAATTTCGCAGCAACCTGGATGGAACTAGAGTCTATAATACTGAGTGACCTCTCACAGAAACAAAGATCCGAGTATCACATGTTCTCACTCATATAATGGACCTTAAACATCCAATGCAATACTATACGAAAATGACTGACCGTACTGGGAAACTATGGTGGGGGGAGGGAGATGGGATTAACAGTAGCAAATATCTGTCTGGGAATGGGGAAACACCCCATATCAACAGGGTACCTGAATGAAACGCAATTGTATACCTAACCCTTAACTGTACCCCACAACTTCACAATAAAATAAATAAATAAATAAATAAACATCAATATAAACACCTACCTTATAAAAGAGGGTCCATTGTAAGAAAATACAGTTTTTAATTATTTCAAATTGCTGTACTTTTTTCCCTCTGCTTTTATTTCAGAAATATATATTTTTTAACTTACTGAAAAGCAATCTTCAGTAATTTCAAATCTAGAAAACTAACATGTAAACTTTGCATGAATTCCTTATTGTCTTTGTAGAACATATTAGTGTCTGGAACACTGCACTCATACCAATAGTGGCAAGTCACAAAAAGACAGATACTTGTGCTGTTTCTTTTTTTAACAACAACCAATATGTGCAGTTACTGTTTCTGTCATGGTGTAAGTAAAAAAACAAAAAAGACCTGGAAACTACCATAGATAACCAAAAATGTAGGCACAGTATTGTTGAGGAATATAGGAATATGCTCTACTTTGTAATTAGTGTGTGTGTGTGTGTGTGTGTGTGTGTGTGTGTGTGTGTGTGTTACCCATAGTATAACATTTTATAAATAGTCTAAAGATTTTTAGATAGTTTGCAAAATGGCTGAAATGCATGAGTTAAACCAGTGCATCAGCAGATACTGAAGAAAGATAGAAACAGTGAAGAAAAAAGCAATAAGATCCCAGCCAGCTGAGCTACCTAATATTAGGTAGGTTTCTATCAGAATTGCATGAGTTAGAGTTTCTATCTTGATTGAAATAAGTTAGTAATTCTTTGTTACCAGCCTCAGGAAATAGCCTCAAGGAAACTGCCTAGATGTTAAATTGTCACAGGTTTCAATGAAGTTAATCCATCTTTACTTATCCTTGGTTGTTTAGTAAACACACAGAAAGGAAGGAGAAAGGAAAGAAAGAGGGACACACCAGAGAGAAAGTAAACCTCTTCAGGTATTTTGCCTAAAGACCTTTGACATCAGTAAAGCTCAACTTTTAACTTACTGTTTCCAGACCCAACAGCCCTATTTTGATAGCCTTATTTGTGAACTTATTTAGCAGAAAGCAGAGGTGGCAGAAGATTCAGTAGGAGATTAACTCTCCAGGGCATATCTGCCAGTATTTTCCTTCCCTAATACATCTTATTTTAAACTATAGCAGCAGTAAAAATCAGAACCCTATTCAGCAAAATGAACATTCTCTCACTATAGTGTTTCTCTGCCATGGTGTTCACCCCAACACCAGAATATAATCACTTGGACCTGGGTTATTGTACAGTGTCAATGCAAGGAAACTAACTTTCTTCCTGGTTTTCAGGCTAAGGGAATTAAAGCACAGTGAAACTAAAACTGAAATGCCTTTTGTATAACATTGATTCAACCCATATTTATTAATCCCTTTTACTGTGAAAATAGGATTAAAAACAAAATATTTTTTCAACCTAGAAGTTCTCTCCACAAAGGTATAATAAAAACCGAAATAAATAAACGTACACACTTTTATTATTGGGTAAGCATTAAACAATAATATGTGGTATACAATACAGGCAATCCCACTATGGGATTAAGATAGAAAGAAATTTCACCTTTTTCTATAACCAAGTAGATACAACTTCTTGCATATCTGTTCTCAAGATAAACAACTAGTCCTTAAGTAAGAGGACTTGAGCACCATTGATCAGAAAGCCTATCCTAGATTCTCCTGTAATCATGGTGACCCTCTATGTCAGCTAATAGGCTTTATCACAGGGAAAACACATTTCTTAGATCTTTTATGACAAGAGGTAACTTTGCAACCTGATGCAAGTTAGGCTCCCTACCCTTGCACAGTAAAAGGAAAATAGATTTTGTTAGCTCTGTTTGGTGGTCACAATTCAAAGAGATGGCTTCTAGGTCCTTGAGAAAGACAAGGCTGAATCTTAAAGTTAACAAATGGTCTATTTAGTTTTCAAATGTCCTTACATACATTTCAAACTTACAATGATAGATTTACTAAAGTAAATGCACTAAGAAAAGGGAGGGAGGAAATGTTTCCTCCCTTTTTTCAACAAAGAGAATTAAGCATCTTATTTTTAATTTTTATTTGTTCCCCCATTTTTCAGTTATTTATTTATTTATTTATTTATTTATTTATTTATTTTTTATTTTTTGAGTTGGATTCTCACTCAGTCGCCCAGATTGGAGTGCAGTGGCTGCTCCAGTCACAGCCTTCCAAGTAGCTGGAACTACAGGCGCGCGATACCATGTCCGGCTAATTTTTTGATTTATTGTAGAGATGAGATCTCGCCAAGTTGCCCAGGTAGGTCTCGAACCCGCAGACTCAGGCAATCCACTCACCTCAGACTCCCAAAGCGCGTGATTACAGGCTGAGCCACTGAGCCCGGCTTCAGTTATTTATCAATTCAAATGTATGCAATAAGTGTATATTAATGTGTTCTTGCCTAAAACTACCAACTCTATTATCAGTTTCACCATTACAACTTGATTTTAAAAACAAAACAAATCAAAACAAAACCACAATGTGTGTATATATAAAAATAACAACAAAGCAGAATAGAGGATATATATCTCAAGCCAAAGTGTTCTAAAGAAATTAAGTGAAATTAAGTTTAGTTATTGTGTTGCAGTTGTAGCCCATAAATAGTTCAGGACTTCAGGTAAAACAAAATTTTAGTGTCACATAAAGTCAAGTGTTCCATAAGAATAGAAGAAAATCCTAGAGGCAAATATATTATAACTTATACAGATATTTAAGTATTTACATAGTAAATAACTAGGGCTAATCAAATATCAATATAAATCACTTTCATTTTTTGTAATAAACTCAACTCCTCCCCAATCCAATCAGAATAGAAACAGAATGTATTGAAAGATTTTCTAAAACATAAAGTAAAAATAATTAGCATTATAACTCCAAACTTGTTTAAATTTGTGTGCAAATTTATATATAAAATTGTAAGTAAATTTATAAGTTATCAAAAGTAAAAATTTTCTTATATAACAGCATGAGAATTGTTTTTCTGTACAGCAGTAGTTTTCGTCTAGGGATTCCTACACCACCACCTCCAGGGGACATTTAGCAATGCCTGGAGCATTTTTTTGGGATGTGGCAACTGGAGGCGGATAGCACTACTGAAATCTAGTGGATACAGGTCTGGAAAGTTGCTAAGCATGCAACGATGCACAGGTCAGCACCCACCGCAAATAATTATTATCCAGTCCAAAATTTCAGTGGTGCTGAGTTTCAGAAAACCTGATATGGTAAATTTTGTGATGGTGGCTAATTAGCACAACTCAACTTTTCTTTCACACTGAGTTGTCTAATATTGTATTTACTAACTGATCTAAGTTAAACTCAAGTTGGTACTGATTTACACTGAAACAACAGGACTTATAAAGTATTAATAGAAAATTATTTTTAACCTATAAGTCTAATAATTTGTTTTCATTATTGAATAACCTGACACAAAATACTTAAAAATGATAAGGCAGCATTTGTAGTACAGAGGTAAAGTTAGCCTAAAAATCTTCTGTCTCAACAATTAATTGTGAAATGATTTAGTAACACATAAAGAAAACCATATCAACTGAGTTTATGGAATATCCCCAGTTTAGCAGACTAATTCTGACATGGGCAGTGTTTCAAGTTTTTAACCAAATAACATGTACAAATTAAACCACACTAATATCTATACTAACAGCTGGAAGCAAAAAAAAAAAGTGACAAATTTTTGACTACAGAAAATTAGATGCTATAGAGATATAAAATTTAAAAGTTTTCAAGACTTGAATGTGAGCCTTTCTTTCTTTCTTTTTTTTTGAGTTGCAGTCTTTCTTTCTTTCTTTTTTTTTTTTTTTTTTGAGTTGCATGGCATATTCATGGCCACCCCAGCATCAACCTGCTGGGTTCTGGTGATCCTTCCGCCTCAGTCTTCCAAGTAAACGGAGCTACAGGTGAGTGCTACCACGCCCAACTAAGAGACTTTTCATAAAGCACTATCTAAAATAATCTGGGATAGGGTTAAATTGTGTTTTATATAATGAAAATTTATATTATATGAGAACAGGGCATTTCTCATAAACTCATATTTTTATCAAAATTTGTTTCTTAATAATGAAAGAGACAACTATCTTCAAAGGTGATTTAGGTATTAGTTTAGTTAATTCAAATTATTGAAAATAGACAATTCATTACCAATACCAGAATGAAATTTAATTCTTTGCTATAATTTAATTAAAATAAAAAGCTCTATGTCCTTGGTTTGAGTGGTAAAGGCATGAAATTCAATTCTGGTCATGATAATTGTTTTATAATAATTTATGGAGAATATTTAAAACCCTAATTTTCTACTTATGCAACAATCTTAATTTATGCTTAGAACTTACAATTTTATCAAAGTAAAGCTATTCATAAAATTACTTTATGCCCAGACACCTGAAATTCCCTTCGCTGTGATTACATTGTTTCAAAATCCATTATTTCTCCAAAACCATCTCTGAAACAATTTTACTATGATTGTATTGTATCAAAAACTGTATGTCTTATTCACCAAATAATAGAACTTTTTTTAACTTTCCTGGCACATGACAGAAGAAGCATCTTCACTTTGATTATGCTTGAACAAGTCTAAATAGTTTACTTTCCTTTCAGACAAGGTTTCCTTTGTATTTGCCATTTCCAGGATTCAGTGCTATTTGCAAACCACTTAAAGTTCTATTCGGAATAAACATAAATTCTCATTATAAAGGAGAAAAAGAAAAAAGCCCTTTGGGATATAGCTAAAGTTTATGTGTCTACTCTATTCAGAATTTTAAAAAATCTAAAACCATGTTTTAAACAAAACAGAAAAGGGTATTTTTTAATTTAAATAAAAAATATCTAAGAGCTTCCCTAGCAATGGGTTAGGGAAACATACTATTTTACTATATCACAACTGAAAGATACTTTAAAGGGAATTTGAGCTAACACATCCATGTCTTTCTATAAAGCTTAAGTCTAAAACCAAAAACTAAATTTAAAATTATGTCAAAATAAGAATAAACTTTGGATTAGAGTGAGGTACTTTGAAACAGTATTAAATATTATTAAACTTAACTTATTACATATATGGAAGCATCATTTTCCTTCTTCCCTCCTTTCCTGTCTTCTTTTATTAATTTCTTTATTTCCGTCACTGAGAGAATTTACACATAAATGATTCTTCCTAATGATACTGATAATATTTATCTCTATCCATTTTCTATTGCTGCATAAATTACCACATCTTCAGTGAATTAAAACAACATATGCTTATTATCTCATGATTTTTATGGATCAGAAGTATCAGCATGAACTAACTAGGTTCCTGCTGGAAGTACTCTTACGGTTGTAATCAAGGTGTTGACTAGAGTTGTGCATCAACCAAAGACGTAACTGGGGAAGTACCTGATTCCAAACTCACATATGTGGCTTTAGAATTAATTTTCTTGCAGCCTACTGAATCAAGAGCCTCAGTTTAGTGTCTTCCCAGCTTTTGGCCAACAAGAGTCTCAGTTTCTTGCCATGTGGACTTCTTCTCAGCCAGTTCATGTATGGCAACTTGGTTCATCAAAGCCAGCAAGGGAGAGAGTCTGTCAGAAAAGACATACTACAGTATTACATATTGTCACCATGAAATGGCATTCTATCACCACTGTATTCTATTGGTTAGAAACAAGTAATAGATTCTGTCTACATTCAAGAAGAGGAGATTGCAGAAGGATATGAATACCAGAGGAAGGGGAGTGTCAAGTATCACCTTAGGGTCTGTCTTACACAAAAGTTAAAATATATCGGATGATTTCAGTTCCCCAAACATCTGGTTGTTCCCAATTCTTCCCTACCTCTATAGTACTAAAACAAATGAGTCTTGTTTAGGCATATAACTCCCAGGAATACATGCTACAGATTTTTGCCTCCCTTACAGGTATTCTAGTTAGGTGACCAGTGGGATAAGAGAGGAAGTTTTATAAGCTTGGATGCATTAGTGAATTATCTGATTGCATGGCTTGTATAAGCACACTATATGAACAAGCACATTTAATAACCACACACTTTTAACAAGCAGGAAATCTAATTATTCTGATATAGATAAGCCAAGTGAGGCCAAAAAGCGAAATATTTTGTCCAGAGACACACAATAATCTAAGCACAAATAGTATAAATGTAGAGTTTATAGTTTCTATTTTATTCTTGCTATTATTTTTCTTGTTTAAAACATCACAAGTTGTACCAGTCATCTAATTAAACAAGAGTATTTTACTTCAGAATAACTTTTATAAGAAGAAAAAAAAATCTGCATATTTTTAAAAAGATTTTCTAAATACCTATCTGATTTCACTAGAGGTGATCTTCAATATTGGTATGACTAATTAAAAAAAAAACACACACACACACAAAAACTCAAGTGATCAGGCTAAGAATATTTTGTAATTTTATAAATAAACTTTGCATACATCCTCTATCTATGATAGTTTCTGAATATTTTATGAGTACCATATGATAAGAAAGACATAATTCAAATAAGACCTATATATAACAAGAAAAACCTAAAGTTTGTGCTAAATGTTATTAGCAGTGAGCATTATTAACTATAATAAATTATGTTGGATAACTTAAATAATAAATTAACTGATTCCATTGCCCCAATAAGACATCTTTACCTAAAGTATATAGAGGTTGAACTAGTTTGCATTCACACCAGCATTGTGAAAGCAATCACTTTTCTCTGCATCCTGTTTCAATTTCTGTCTGTTTAGCAATATGTTGGCTATGAGTTTCTCATAGATGGCTCTTACCATTTTGAGGTATGTTTCCTCTATGCCTAGGTGTTCAAGGGTTTTTATCAAGAAGGGATGCTGGATTTTACCAAAAGCTTTTTCTGCATCTAATGATATAATCACGTGGTTCTTGTCTTTACATCTGTTGATGTATTTAATTATATTTATGATCTTACAGATGCTAAACTAGTCCTGCATCCTGAGAATGAAGCCTATTTGGTCATGGTGGATGATTTTTGAGATGTGTTATTGGATCCTATTTGCTGGAATCTTGGTGAGAAACTGCGTATCTATGTTTTTCAGGGATGCTGGCCTGTAATTCTCTCTTTTTGTTGGTCCTTTATCCTGTTTTGTTATTGGTGTGATGTAAGTTTCATGAAATGATTTGGAGAGAGATCTATCTATCTCAATTGTCTGGGATATTTTCAATAGGATTGGTATCAGTTTCTGCTTGTATGTTTTGTAGAATTCCACTGAGAAGTCATCTTATCCAGTGCTTTCTTTTAGTAGTTTTCTTATGACAGAGTCAATCTCCTGGACTGTTATTGGCTAATGAAGGTCTCAGTTTCTTCTTGCTTGAAATTTGATAAGTGATGTGATGTTAGAAAGTCATCCATTTCAGGGTAGAGCTGAAGATGGTGACCGACAGGTCGGACTGAAAGAGTCTACGTGGAGGCAAGTGTTCATAAAGACTCTCCTAGTGAGTGGGCAGGCGCTGATGGGAGCATGAAAGTTCATCTGAGGGGATCCTCAGTTGTATGCACCCAGGTCCCCCTTCTGAGTGTGACTGCAAGCCCCCACTGCCCTGAGATTGGAGTGTGGCCAGCAAGATTGCATGCAGGATGATCTGCTGCTTGCGGGAACACGCCTGAAAAAAAGCCTGCTGAATCCAGCTGATTCCCATCACCTGGCACCTGACCCACACCATCACCTGTCATAATGGATCAGTTGGAGCCCGGGATCTGCTCAGTGGAGAGAGAGGATCGGGAAAGATGGAGATGAGACCATGCCCAGTGAGGAGTCACACACCACAGCCATTTTCTTTGACCTAGGACCAGGCAGAGATTTGCCCAGCTCCACCCAACCTCCAACTAATTGCCTAAGGTAATCTCATCAAAGAGAGACAGAAGCTCCTCCCCCAGGTTGAATCAGACACAGACGACTCAGATCTGTGTGGCAGATCTAACAGGCAGCAGCCAAGTGGACCCAGATCTGACTCACCCTCCCTCCCAAAGTTTGCCTGCGGCAACTGACCCAAGCTATGGTTAAGCCTATCTGCCTGTGATGAGAACAGAAAAGAGGGGCTAGAGATCAGAGCTGAAGGGACTTTGGACATACAGGAAGGACCTCAGAGTCAGTCTGATTCCTTATTTTTATTTTTATTTTTTGTTTTTCTTTTTTTGGTCACTTTTGTTCCCTTTTTGTTTTAGAGATTTTTTTTCTCCTTCATTCTGGTTTTGATGACATTTCTATACTTGTTCTACTTTTGTTATTTTACTGATTTTTTTCTTTCTTCTTTCTATTCTTTTTTTTTTGAGTTGGAGTCTCACTCTGTCGTCCAGACTGGAGTGCAGTGGCTGCTCCCGGCCACCGCAGCCTTGGCCTGCTGGGCTCCAGCGATCCTTCCGCCTCAGCCTTCCGAGTAGCCGGAATTACAGGCATGCGCCACCACACCCAGCTGATTTTTTGATTTATTGTAGAGATGAGGTCTCACTGCCCAGGCGGGTCTCGAACCCGCGGGCTCAGGCAATTCACTCACCTCAGCCTCCCAAAGGCATGGGATTACAGGCTGAGCCACCGAGCCCGGCTCTTCTTTCTATTCTTTAGACTCCCTGTTTGTGTAGGGGAAGAGTATATCAATAGGCAGGATTTTGTTTGCCTGTGTGTTTGTGTGATTACCAGTAGCTCTAGGTTTTTTTTTTCTCTTCTCTTTTCTATCTTTGTGTCTCTTTTCATTTATTAGCTGGTATATCTGTCTGTTTTCCCCCTTACTCTGCTCTCACCCTACAATACTCTTGACTCCTGCTCTTCCTTCTTCCATTATTTTCCTTTTTCTTTTTTTTTTTTTTAGAGTTGGAGTCTCACTCTGTCACCCAGACTGGAGAGCAGTGGCTGCTCCTGGCCACCACAGCCTTGACCTGCTGGGCTCTGGAGATCCTTTCACTTCAGCCTTTCAAGTAGCCAGAATTACAGGCATGCGCTACCACACCCAGCTGATTTTTTTATTTATTGTAAAGATGAGGTCTCGCTGCCCAGGTGGGCCTTGAACCCATGGGCTCAGGCAATCCACTCACCTCAGCCTCCCAAAGGCACGGAATTACAGACTGAGCCACTGAGCCCAGCTTATCTTCCTTTTTCTTACCTCATTGTGTTTCAGGAAGCATATCTAAACCCCCACTGCATGAACAGATTGTAAGGCAGTGGGAAGTGGGTTCCAGGGTGCCCATACACCAGTCAGTGGATAATGGGATCTGAACAGATTCTGAATCACAGTTCTTCCTTAAGTAAATCTCAAAACTGCAAAAAGTACAGCCCTCAAACCACAGTCCAGCTTCAGAAGTGAACGAAGTTAGAGGATCCACATAAGGAAGAATAGGAGACTGATCAAAAACATGTAAAAGCAACCCCGGCATCCCTGAAAAACAGAATTAAAGAAGAGGGGGGGGAAAGTAAGGGGGGGGGAATCTATACAAATGAAGAAAAAACAAAAGAAGAATATGAGTTTCTCACAGACCCCTGGAAAGTCTGACACTGAGTGAACAGATTTTGGGACGCAAACAATGAAGAGGCCCCAGAATTACTGGCCTCAAACTATAAACCCAGATATCAAGATGTGAATAGAGAGATCAAAAAGAATTGAGGAGAGAGAAGAGGAAAATAGGAAGGAGTTGATAATTGAAATAACAGTAGTAAAGAATACTGTGATTGAAATAAATATCGAACTGATAAGCTTGGAAAGCAGAATTAGCCAAGAGGAAGAAAGAATCTCAGAGCTCGAGAACCAAAATATAAAACTAACCCAAACTGTCAAAAAAATATAAAAGAAGCTTAGAAAGACACACCAAAACCTTCAAGAGATGAGCAATTACTTCAAGAGGCCAAACCTAAGAGCAATTGGACTTCCTGAGGCAGAAAAAGAGACAGAAACTACCCTGGAACAAACATTCCATGAAATTATTCAAGAAAACTTCCCTCATCTCACCAGTGATGCTACCATTCAAACTCAAGAGACTCAGAAAACACCTGCAAGACAGTAAATGAGAAGACCAACGTCTAGACACATAATAATTTGCCTAAACAATGTAGGTATAAAAGAAAAAAAGCCAAAGGGAACAAGAGATAAAGGTCAGACTACCTACCAGGGAAGACCAATTAGAATAGCAGCAGATTTATATACAGAAACACTTCAGGCTAAGAGAGTTTGGAGCCCAATCTTCAACAGTCTCAAAGATAATCAATTTCAACCAAGCTTTATCAGGGAGGGAGAATTAAAATCTTTCCCAGACATTCAATCCCTAAAAATTTACGCTGCCTGTAGACCAGCTCTACAAGAAACACTTAAGAAAGTATTGAACACAGAAAAAAGGGAAAAAATAACAACAACATTCTTCACAAGAATGGAGGAAAAAGATTGAAAACACACATGAATCAACCCCAAAATCAAAAGAAACAAAACAAACAAGAGATACAAAAACACCTCTATAAGAACCACATGACAGGGATAAGCTCAACTTTCAATAATTAGCCTGAATATGAGTGGACTAAATGCACCACTGAAAAGACATAGAGTGGCAAAATGGATAAAATATCACCAGGCAACAATATATTGCCTCCAAGAGACTCATCTCACAAGAAAGGACACTCATAGACCCAAAGTAAAATGATGGGATGCAAAATTTCAGGCAAATGGAACACAAAAGATAGCTGGAGTTGCAATCTTAATCTCAGGCAAAATATGCTTCAAGCTATCAAAAATTTAAAAGGATGTAGAAGTTCACTATATAATGATAAAAGGTTCAATCCATCAACAAGAAATATTCAATCTAAACATATATGAACCAACATAGGAGCATCATCATTTGTAAAGCAGTTTCTAGGCAAACTTAAAAAAGAGACTAACTCTAACACCATCATAGCTGGGGCTGTAATACCCCATTCACAACCCTAGAGAGATCATTAAGACAAAAAAATCAGCAGGGAGTTCTGGAACCTCAATGAGACTCTTGAACAAATGGACTTAATTGATACCTACAGAACACTCCATCCAATAACCATAGACTATGCATTTGACTCATCACCACATGTAATGTACTCCAAGATCAACCACATCATTGGCCATAAATCAAACAAACAAAAAAAAAGTAAGATTGAAATTTTGCCATGTACCTTCTCAGATCACAATGGAATAAAAATAAATATCAACACTAACAAAGTTCCCTTCCAAACCCACAAAGACATGGATACAAAACAGTATGACGCAAAGCAACTTCTGGATCAACAATGATATTAAAATAGGGATTAAAAGGTACCTGGAAATAAATGAAAATGAAGAAACATCTTACTAAAACCTCTGGGATGCCATGAAAACAGTAGTAAGAATGGAATTCATATCTTTACAAACACACATGAAGAAAATAGAAAGATCACAAGTTAACAGCCTAACAAACCACCTAAGGAAGCTGGAAAAGAAATACCACCAAAACCCTAACTTCAGAAGAAGAATCCAGATCATGGAAATAAATGCCCAAATCTAGGACATAGAAGACAAAAAGATAATATAAAAAAATCAATGAAATAAAAAGTTGGTTCTTTGAAAAGATAAACAAGATTGATGGTCCCCTAGAAAAAGTAACCAAGAAAAAGAGAGAGAAAGCCCAAATAACTCAATTAGAAACACAAAAGATGAAGTCACACTTGACCCTGAAGAAATAAAAAAGATTATCAGAGACTACTATGAACAATTGTATGGAAACAAACTTGAAAGCCTAGAGGAAATGGAGGACTTTCTGACATCACACAATCTCCCTAGGTTGAAACAAGAAGAAATGGAAACCCTAAATAGACCAATAACAATCAAGGAAATTGACCATGTCATAAGAAAACTACCTACAAAAAAAAAAAAAAACCTGGACCAGATGGCTTTCCAGCAGAATTGTACAAAACATCCAAGGAAGAACTGATACTAACCCTATTGAAAGCATTCCAGGCGATTGAGAAAGATGGAACTCTCCCCAAATCATTATATGAAGATAACATCACATTGATACCCAAGCCAGGTAAAGACCCAATAAAAAAAGAGAGGTACAAGCCAATATCTTTGATGAATATAGATGCTAAAATTATCAGCAAGATCCTAGCAAATCAGATTCAACAACACTTCTCGAAAATCATCCATCACAACCAAGTAGGCTTCATCCCCAGGATGCAAGGCTGGTTCAACGTTTGTAACACCATAAATGTAATTAAATACATCAACAGAAATAAAAACAAAAAACATATAATTATATCCTTAGATGCAGACACAGCTTTTGATAAAATCCAGTGGCACTTCTTGACAAAAACCCTTGAACATCTAGGCATAGGTGGAACATACCTCAAAATAGTAAGAGTCATCTATGAGAAACCCACACCAGCATACTCCTAAACAGACAAAAACTGGAACCATTACCCCTGAAAACTAGAACAACAAAAAATGGCCTAAGCCGGGCTCGGTGGCTCAGCCTGTAATCCCGCGCCTGTGGGAGGCTGAGGTGAGTGGATTGCCTGAGCCCGCGGGTTCGAGACCCGCCTGGGCAGCGAGACCTCATCTCTACAGTAAATCAAAAATTCAGTCAGGGTGGTAGCGCATGCCTGTAATTCCGGCTACTTGGAAGGCTGAGGTGGAAGAATCACTGGAGCCCAGCAGGTCGAGGCTGCGGTGGCTGGGAGCGGCCACTGCACTCCAGTCTGGGCCACAGAGTGAGACTCCATCTCAAAATA
>NW_007260278.1:1044717-1057124 GCF_000164805.1 Carlito syrichta | reverse complement strand
AAAAAAAAAAAAAAAAAAAAAAAAAATGGTCACTCTGACCCCTCCTGTTCACCATCATTTTGGAAGTCCTCGCTAGAGCAATCAAAGAAGAGAAGGCGATCAGGGGTATCCAAATAGGAAAAGAGGAAATCAAGTTATCTCTTTTTGCAGATGACATGATTGTATACCTTGAAAACCCAAGATAATCTGCCAAAAACCTCCTTGCACTGATAAAAGACTTTGGTACAGTCTCAGAGTATAAAATAAATGTGCAAAAGACAATCACATTTCTGTACACCAATAATAAACAGAAACCCAAGTAAAAAGCACAATTCCATTCACAGTAGACACACAAAAAAATGAAATACCTTGGCATCTTCCTAACCAGAAATGTGAAAGATCTTTAACATGAAATCTCCAAAACACTGCTCAAAGAAATCAAAGAGGATACAAACAAGTGGAAAAGAGTCCAAGCTCATGGATTGGAAGAATCAACATTGTTAAGATGTCCATTCTACCTAAGGCAATCTATAGATTTAATGCAATATCTATCAACTTACTAGCAACATTCTTCTCAGACCTAGAAACAGCAATACAGGAATTCATATGGAAACATAAATGACCAAGAGTAGCCAAAACAATCCTCAGCAAAAAAAAAAAAAAAAGAAAAGAAAAGAAATGAAAAAAGAAAAAAATGAACAGGAGGTATTACACTACCAGACTTTAAACTTGATTATAAATCTACAGTAATCGAACATCCTGGTATTGGAACAAAGACAGGGATATAGACTAATGGAATAGAATTAAGATTCCAGAAGCAAAACCTCATTTCTCAACCGACTCATCTTTGACAAAGCCTCCACCATCCACTACTGGGGAGAGGATAATCTATTCAGTAAATGGTGCCAGGAAAACTGGCTGACCACATGTAGAAGATTGAAACATGACCCCTACCTATCCCCATACACAAAAATTAGCTCTAAAGGGATCACAGACCTAAATGTAAAACCTTAAACTATAAGAACCTTAGAAAATGCAGGAAACACTTATGGAAGTTGGAACTGGCAACTAATTCCTGAAAAACCTGAAGCGCCCAGGCCGTAATAGATAAATGGGACCTCATTAAACTGACAAACTTCTGCAAAGCCAAAGAAACCATCAAGAGAGCAGGGAGAAAGCCCACAGACTGGGAAAAAAATATTTGCCAACTCCATGTCTGACAAAGTCCTAACATCAAGGATCTACAAGGAACTCAAACATACTGAAAAGAAAAAAACAAACAGGCTCATTACAAAGTGGGCAAAAGATATGAACAGACACTTCTCAAAAGAAGACATATGAGCAGCCAACAGATACATAAAAATATGTTTAGTCATCAAGGAGATGCAAATTAAAACTACACTGAGATACCACCTAACTCCAGTCAGAATGGCCATCATCAATAACTTGAAAAATAACAGATGCTGGGGAGGATGTGGTGAAAAGGGAACACTTCTACACTGTTGGTGGGAGAGTAAACTAGTACAGCCTCTGTGGAAATCAGTGTGGTGATTCCTAAAAGTTCTAAACACCAACCTTCCATATGCTCCTGCAATCCCTCTACTGGGAATATACCCAGAAGAACTCAAATCGCTCTATAAAAAAGATACCTGCACATGTATGTTTATCACAGCCTTGTTCATAATAGCAAGAACATGGAACCAACCATGCTGCCAATCAAAAGAGGACTGGATTAAAAAAAATGTAGTACATATACACAATGGAATATTACACAGCCATCAAGGAGAGCAAAATCATGAACTTCACAGCAACCTGGATGGAATTAGAGTTTATCATACTGAGTGATCTCTTACAGAAACAAAGAGCTGAGTATCACATGCTCTCACTCATAAGTGGACATTGAACAACTACCATAATACAATAAGAAAAGAGGTGACAGTAGCGGGAAACTGTGGGGGGCGGGGGTGAGGAAGTGGAATTGACAGTAGTCCATATCTGCCTGGGGAAGGAGGGGCACACCTCATCAACAAGAGTACCTACACAATGAATATTTGTGTACCTAACCCTGAATTGTACTCCACAATTTTAAAATAAAAATTAAAAGAGGAATAAATAAATGAATAAATAATCTTTTAAAAAAAGAAAATAAAGTCATCCATTTCATTTACGTTATCAAGTTTGTTTCCATACAGGGTACAAAGTAAACTCTGATAATCTTTTCCTTTTCTTCAGGATCAGTTGTGACTTGATTTTTTTGCATTTCTGATTGTGTTTATTTGGTCTTTTTTTCTCTTTTTCTTGGTCTGTCTGGCTAGGTGTCCATCAGTCTTGTTTACCCTTTCAAAGGACCAGGTTTTTCTTTCATTTATTTATTTTTTTTAATGATATTTTTTGTCTTATTTGTCCCATAATTAGGTTTTTACTCTGGTGATCTGGATTCTTCTGATGAAGTTAGGGTTTTGGTAGGCCACCATTCCAGCTCCCTTAGGAGATTATTTAGGCTGTTAACTTGTGACCTTTCTGTTTTCTTGATGCATGTTCATAGCTATATAAAGTCCCTCATAGCACAGATTCTATGGCATCCCAGAGGTTTTGGTAAGATATTTGTTCATTTTCATTAGTTTCCTGAAATATTTAAATTTCTGTTTGGATTTCTGTGTTGACCCAAGAGTTGCTCAGCATCATGCTGAACATAATAGCTCCCTCCCCAGCAAGTACAACCATCTCTGAATCTCAGGTCCCAATGACGGGGAACTGCAGTCCAACCTGGCGCTGGAGGCAACGGCAGCAAGTCCAGGCTTAGAGTGTCTTGCTGCTTCCTCAGGGCTCTGACTCTGGCTCCCTTGCTATGCTTCCTTCCACCTTGCTACCAGTGTCCTGCCTTGAGCCACAGTGGGAAGCTCAGTCACTCTGATGACTTCTTGCTAGGAAAAACTCCGCTGAATTGAGAAAGTGATATTAAGCTTCTGTGCTCCGGGAAGTGCTAGAGTCCGAGTAGAGTAACTGCGGCACCGGCAGCTTCATCAAGAAAACCCTGGCTACTTGCTCTCCAGTCCCTACTCAGCCAGCCTTTCACACATGCCCATTTACATAAAGACACAAACACAGAATCATCTATACATTAACTCCCACACACAAGGACTCATACTGTCAAACTAACTTTCCAGCATCTAAATATAGCTTCATGTGTTTATTTTTGTTTCTCCAGCATATTTAAGTAGTATTTTACCCCTTGTGACCAAAATAAGCCTTCTTGCTGTATGAATTCATCTCTATTACATTTTTTTATTTTCAACCAGGAGCATAAGCATACAAATACATACACACACACACGTGCATGCACACATATACACACCAACAACAAACTAAGTAGTGACAAATAGTCAATAATTACTTATTATAATATTATAAAACCCCATCCTATTGATCCAGGACAGGAACTTCTTGCACTGCTCAGCTTGGTCCCTACCATCTCCATCCTCTGATCATCTTTTATGAGAGTCGAAAGATGGCAGAACACTACCCTATTTGACCTCAACTAGGAACATACATATATGGTGATTCAAATTCTTCATTACTCTGTCAGGTCCTTAGATGACAATAAAAATATTTCTAGTGTTGATTTTAAGGTTACAAATACATTTTAGCAAGTAGGCAAATTTGCAAAGGCAGAATATGTGAATAATGAGGATAGACTGTATATCATTTTAGGAGACTACTTACAAAGCTCTTTCCCACTTTACTACTTGCAGAAGTTACACTATTCGTTTAGTCATATAGAAAGAACTATGTGACTCTATAGAAATTTTAATTCCTTTGACCAACAACAGAAGAAAAAATGATAAGAGTTTCACTCCAAATAAAAAAAAATTAAAATCACATTTAAATAGTCTATGAAATACATTTGTAAAGAGAAATAACTTGGGCATGGTCACAGAGACAACACAACAAACAAAATGATCACAAACACGTATAATTTTTGGGTTTGAAAAGGAGATGAGGAAAAAAACAAGTTATTTGCTAAGACATGACTTTTTGATACATTTTAAAATTAATCAATTGCCAGCATTATTTAAAATGGTCTCCATTTCAGGCTAATTACAATTTTTTAATCTATAATTCCCCCATTGTCATGCTGAGTGCCTTTTATTGTCAATTAAATTGCTTTGTGTATCCATCTAAATGAAGTTCTCTCCTTCACTACCTCATACATATGTGCCTATTTGACAAGACAGTAAAACAATTCAATATTTTATTTGATCACTTTTTTCATTTACTCACTAGCTCTAAACTTAAGTTTGTATGTATAAAACTTATGTTGTTTTTGTCATGGGCACTTGCCTCCCAAATCAATAGTAATAAATTTTGTCCTTCATTGCATATTAGCTTCTCTTTAATATATAATGTTAATATATAATGTATTATTAAATATGCGAATACTATTCTGTTTTTCATGTAATATATAAAAGAACTCCATCTCAACCAAGTGTTACCTGATCTCTAAATTTAAAAATATATATATTTAGAGTGTATCTGGAAAATGAAGGAAGCTTTTATTTGTTTTTACACATTTGCATGGCAATAGTACTGAACTAAAAGATTTTTGGTTTGCCTTACCAACAACTTTGTTAAATCACTACTTTCTCTCAACATGATTTATTTAATCTACACAAATGAAATAATATTGATAGTAGATGATATGGTTACATAAGTATCAAATAAAATAGATGTTATTTTAAATTGTAAGACAAATATATGCAATGAGTTTTTCATTTGATATTTTTACAAAAAGAATTTAATTAAGTGAACAAAAATACAATATATAATTATTACATCTGCTCATGCAAATGTATCTATGTCCAGTGCCAAATTCTGTGTTAATATTCCCGTTTTCAAAGAGGATGCCATCTATCTCCTCTTCATCAAAATTCATAAGGCATAACATGAATTATAAGTTATATAAAAATAATTATGTTTTCTGTGTAGTTTACATGTTAAAGGTTTGAAATCAATAAAAGGTAGTTGTGGTAAGCAGAATAATGCCTCCCAAAGATGCCTGTGCTCTAAGCCCAGTAACCTGTGAATATGTTACATGAAAAAAGGAACTTTGAAGATTTGAATGAGTAAGGATGTTGAGATGGAAAGATTATCTCTAATTATTTCAATGAACCCAATCTAATCATATGAGTAATAAAAGTGGAAAAGAAAAGCAGAATAGTGAATGTGAAAGATAAGATAGAAAAAGAAGGAGTAATAAAAACCATAGGAAGGACTAGACTCACTGGCTTTCACTGGCTTTGAGGATGTAGGAAAGAAGTCAAAGAATGACAATTGCCTCTAAAAGTTGGGAAAGGCCCTCAGCTGACAGACAGTAAGACATTATAGACGTGTTCCTACAACTATAAATTACTGGATTTTGTCAACAACCTGAATATGCAAAAAAACAGATTCTCCTCTAAAATCTCTAGAAAGTAATGCTACCCTGCTGACAACTTAATGTTAGCCTGGTGAGAGCCATGTTGGATTTCTGACCTACCGAGTTATGTTAATAAATTCTTATTGCTTATGCCACTAATTTTGTGGCAATTTTTTATGACAGCAATTGGAATCTAATATAGTTGTTGGTATAACAGGAGGGAGAGTTTTTCAAACTTAAAAGGGACTGTAGTATTATTGAGGAAGTTCAGCTTTACAAAGACATTTCTACATTATCTTTGTATTCTCTTTTAATTTCTTCTTTTATTTTAAAGATGTGAGGTACAAGTCAGGATTGGGTCAACTTAAAAGTGGTCTCAACTTAAAAGTTAATAGTTATAAACTCTACAATATATTTTAAGAACTAACATCAAGCACATCTTCTCCCAAGAAGTTTCCAAATAATTCCTCTAATTGTCGGTGTTCCCAGATCATGTTATACATACTAATCTTAGACAGTGCATTTTAAATTGTTTCCATGTATGCTTTTCCATTAAAAATTAATTTTGTTAAGGTCAGATTATTATTGTTTTTATTGATGTTTCCTTTCTCTATACCATCTGGCCCAAAGAAAAATCTAAAAACTATATGTGCTAAGTAAATAAATCAAGATAAGCTCTTTTTTCCCAAACAAATTATTAGCTGGAAACAAACAAAAAATTCTTATGTTTAACCATTTTATAATACATATATACTATATAGTAAATGTCAATATATAGTATGTAGTATATATATTATATAGTATATATGTGTGTATAGACATAAGTGAGAAAGGATTTCCCCCAAAACCAGAATTTACTTAGAAAATATTGATTATTCACTCATATATTTAAACTTCAGTCATCTTCAAGGTACTCTCCATTTGATGCAATACACCTATGGAGATATTTTTTCACTGCTCAAAAGTTTTTGAACTAATCAATTTTGAAAGCCCTTTTCATGTGCCTGCTGTTTTTTGTTTGTTTGTTTGTTTGTTTCACCTCTTCCACATAGGCAAAACATTTCCCTTTGAGTCCTTTTTTTAATCCAGGAAAACAAACAAACAAAAAATGTTGCTCAGGGTGAGAGCAGGTGAATAGGGAAAGTGGGGCACAGGGGTCATGCCATTTTTTATGAAAACTGCTGAACACTCAGTGCAGTGTGGGCAGGTGCACTGGTAAATCACTCATCATGTAATGGACACACGTGTTGAACGAGCCTCCAAAAATAAACAGGCAAGTTCACTGAAGTCAAACATAGCCTTTCACAACAATAAAAGCTGTTATACTGATGCAGATGAGTTCCTTGATCACTTGTCTAGCAGGGGAAGTCTGTGCTATAAAGGATCCACCCTCTAAAAAGATAATTCTATTTTTTTGTTTTTGGTCCCCTCTTGTATGCATTCATAGTCATCTAATAAGAACACACACATACACAAACATTCATCAACTACATTTCAATAATACATAGTTTTGAATCATTTAAAAAATAAATGTCAGCTATTAACAAGAAAGCAAAAGTAATTTACGGTAAATAAAAGAGTATTTAAAAATTTAGAGATAAACACAGTTGAGTCTATAATAATATTGTCTTAAATCTTATTGAGAATAGATGAAGGTTAGGGAACTGGAGAGTACAACTCAACATCTTTTTTCCTTGGAGTTGTTAATTTTATCATGATACTGACTTAGTAATTGGTGGCATGGCTTATTAAGACACCATGAATGTCTCTTTTGAAATAATAATGCTAATTGTTTTTAAAATTTGTAAATAGTATGCTGAATAATGCCTCCCAAAGATATCCATGCCCAAATCCCAGAATATGTAAATATATTGTCTTATGTGATTAAAAAGTGACTCTAGAGTTGTGATTTAGTATCTTGAAATAGAACAATCGCCTTATATTAGCTACTTGAGTCTAATATAATCACAGAGAGAGGCAAAAGATCAGACTGAAGAGAAAGCATGAGACAATAGAAGAGATTGAAGTGGCATGCCATAAGGCAAGGGATGTCAACAACCCCTAGAAGCAGAAAGAGTAAGAAATAACTTCTTCCCTGAAACGCACAGAAAATACCAGCTCTACTGACACCTTAGAACTGCATGAGCAAAATGTATGTTGTTTTAAGCCACTAAGCATGAAGTAATTTGTTATAGTAGTAATATAAAATGAATAGTGTTTCAGATTGTGATGAACAAAATAAGGATGAAAGTGCTGTTATTATGTATGTTCTTCATACGATTAGTGTAAATTTCTGAAAAGAAAATGGAATAAATAACTTTTCAGAAGGTCGATGATTATATGACAATCTAGGTATTGTCATGAAGGAATAGTTATAACACAATGCAAAGATACATGTGGAAGTCATTTAAATTTGCATTAAGTCATAGTATGTTTTCAAAATTGTGTTCTCTCATGACAAAACAAAGAGGAAGCAATAAGACCGAGAGTAGATTCAGAGTACTCAAGAAATTCCTTCAGAATCAACAGAAAATATGCATTATGTGTATCTCAAAATCTACTAAAAAGACTTTTTTTAAAAAACTTTTTTTAAATGGCAGTAGTAAGTTCTTACCTATCAATAATTACTTTGAATATATAGAGATTAAATTCTCCAATCAAGTGACAGAGTGGCTAAATGGGTGAGAAATCAGCAACAACCAAAAAAGATCTAACAATATGCTGCACACAAGAGACTCACTTTACCTATAAAGACACACACATACACTGAAAGCTAGGGAATTCAAAGATATTGTATGCAAACAAAAATCCCAAAAGATCTAAAGTAGCTATACTTATGTAAGATAGAATACATTTTAATTAAAAACTGTAAAGAGAAATGTAAGATCATTATATAATAAAAAGAGTCAATTCAGCAGAGAATACAGCTGTAAATAGATTTGCGTCCAATGTCAGAGCATCAAAATACATAAAGTAAATATTAAGAGCTATTAAGAAGAAATAGACTGCAATACTACAATAGTTGAGGACTTCAGTACTCCACTTGCAACAAGGGACAGATCATTCAAATAGAAAATCAGTAAGAAACCAAAACATTAAACAAAATGTAGCCAGCAGTCATATAAAGAACATTTTGTCCAACAACATCAGAATACATATTCTTTTCAAGTCTACACCCAGACCATTCTCCAGGAGAGATCATAGGTTAGACCCCAAAACAAGCCTTAACAAATTTAAGATAATTAAAATCATATTAAGTGTCTTTTCCAACCACAATAGTATAAACCAGAAATCAGTATCAGGATTACACATATATAAAAACTAAACAGCTTGCTCCTAAACAACCAATGTGTCATAGAGTTTTAAAATTTAAAACAAAATATTCAGAAAGGTGAAAGTGAAATATAGCATACCAGAAACTTATGATAAACAGCAAGACAAGTGGGATGTTTATAGCAATAAACACCTGCACCAGAAAAGAAACAAGGTCACAAATAAACATCTAATGATGTACCTCAGGTAACTATAAAAATAAGAACAACATGTCTATGTTATTTACTTGAATCTTCTTTTTTTTTCTTATTCTAGCTAAATATTTGTCAATATTATTTGAGAGACAGCCCTGAAAAATTATCCACGCTTTTTTTTTTCTTTTAGTTGGAGTCTCTCACTTTGTTGCCCAGGCTGGAGGGCAGTGGCATGCTCATAGTCATTGGGATCTCCACCTGCTGGACTCAGGATATCCTTCTGCCGCAGCCTTCCAAGAAGCTGGAAATACAGGCATGCACCACAATGCTCAACTAATTTTCTAAATTTATTGTAGGGATAAGGTCTCACCAAGTTGCACAGGCTGGTCTCCAACCCTTGGGTTCAGGCAATCCTCTCACCTAGGGGCCTCCCGAAATCCTAGGATTATAGGTGTGAGCCACTGCTCCCGGTCAACTAACCTATTTTCAAAAGAGGTGCCAAGAACATAGATTAGGAAAAGGATAATCTCTGCAGGAAAACTAGAAATCCCCATGCAAAATAATAAATTTGGACTTTTATTTTACAGCATATGCTAAACTCAACTCTAAATGGATTAAAGACTTAAATATAAGACATAAATTTATAAAACCACTTGGAGAAAACATGGAAAAAGCTTTATGACATTGATCTGAGCAAAATTTTTTGAATATGAACCAAAAAGCAACCAAGAACCAAGAACAGAAGAAAATATGTGCAAACCTGATATCTAAAAATATATAAAAAACTCAAACCACTCAATAACATGGAAACAAATAAACCAATTAAAAATGGGCAAAGAACTTGAGCAAACATTTCTCAAAAGAAGATATACAAATAGTCAATAGGTACTTTTAAATAGTTCAACATTATTAATCATCAGAGACATGCAAATCAAAACCACAATGAAATATCAACTCACTCCTGTTATAATGGCTATTATCAAAAAGACAAAAATAAGTGTAGAAGAGTATGTAGATAAAAGTGAACTTTGTCAAACAGTTAGTGGGAATTGAATTTAGTACAACCTTTGTGGAAAAAGTATGAAATTTCTTCAGAAACTAGAACTAGAACTACCATATGATTCAACAATCCTACTACTGAGTACATAGGAAAAGAAATTATATCACTGTCAAGTAAAGTATCTGCACTCCCATGTTCATTGCAGCACTGTACATAACAGACAAGATATTAGATCAGCTTTAGTGTCTATCAGCCGACAAATGAATAAAGAAAATGTGATATATATTCACAATGGAATACCACTCAGTCATTAAAAAAAAGAAATTCTGTCATGTACGACATGCATGAACCTGGAGAATATTATCTTAACTAAAATAAACCTGGCACAGAAAGACTAGCACAGCAAGGTTTCTTTTATGGGCAGAATCTTAAAATGTTGAGCTCATAGAATAAAAGAACGATGATTACCAGGGGCTGGAGTGACATGAGAAAAGCTAGGGAGGACATGTGAGTAAAAGAATACAAAATTTCAGTTAGGAGGAATAAGTTCATGAAATCTGTTGCACAACATGGTGGCTATAGTTGATCACAATAGACTGTACTCTTGAAAAATGAGAAAAGAGTAGATTTTGTGTTCTTACCACATAAATGACAACTATGTGAGAGGTAATGCATATGTTAATTTGCTTTAATCATTTTACAATGTATATATATTTCAAACATCATGCTGTTAACAGTATATATTTTGAAATTTTTAAAAATAAAATTAATAAAGGAAGATAAATAATTTTGTTTAGATACAGAGAGCTGCACATGAAGTACTTTGCACACATTAAGAAATGAGTGCCTAGCCGGGCTCAGTGGCTCAGCCTGTAATCCCGCGCCTTTGGGAGGCTGAGGTGAGTGGATTGCCTGAGCCCGCGGGTGCGAGACCCGCCTGGGCAGTGAGACCTCATCTCTACAATAAATCAAAAAATCAGCCGGGCGTGGAGGCGCATGCCTGTAATTCCGGCTACTTGGAAGGCTGAGGCGGAAGGATCGCCGGAGCCCAGCAGGTCGAGGCTGCGGTGGCCGGGAGCGGCCACTGCACTCCAGTCTGGGCGACCAAGTGAGACTCCAACTCAAAAAAAAAAAAAAAAAAGAAATGAGTGCCTATTTTTCTCTGGAATAACTTATAACTATAGAAATTGTATAAAAATTCAGTAGGGTTTCAGAACATAATTAAGAACTTGTTAATTATTTAGAACAAAAGAAGGCATTGGAGACAGAAAGCAGATTGTATTCACAGTCATTGAAAGCCCATGGTACTTTCCCTGTTAGTGTCAATGTGGTTAATGCAGTTTTAAATTAGTGTGGTTAGACACTACTTTCTAATAATAAGTGATTTGAGAAAATTTAAGACTGTGCACTGAAGCTTACCTCTAAAAATTTTGAATGCGGCATCACAATGATATTGTATTTAGTAATATGAGCAGTGGTAATGGGCAGTGGTTTGTCATTTTTAGCAGGTAAATCTATAATTTTTAGCAGTTGCTACCAACTAAAAGTCTTGAGTGAGAAAAATTTGTAACAGTATAAAGGACGACAACCTTGCATTTATTTGTTGGTTTGTTTGTTCATATATTCATTTCAAAAGCATTTATGGACATCTCTGTCAGATACCATTTTAGACCCTCCCCCCCGATATGGAACAAACATAGCCCACACATTTTCTGCTCCCAAGAAAATTGCATTCTAGTGGGAGATTAGGTATGGGCATGGAAAGTTGGAAGAGCAAAAGAAACAAACAAATATAGTCTCTCATTTTCTCTCTCTCTCTCTCTCTATATATATATAAAATGTAATTATATTAATTTATTTATATATGCCTATATACAAATCTAAATGTATACCTAAAATGAAATAAGAAAATTCTAGTCAATAATAATAAAAATATAATTAAGATAACTTTAAGATAAAGAGTAGCCATCATTACTGTAGCAAGGGAGGCTAAAGAAGGGTATTCTGAGGAGAAATGCCTATTGAAGACCATAATTGGAAGGCACCGGCCAGCAAAGATCTTGCTAGGAAAAGGTAGCAATTTAAAAATTTCAAGACATTCTCAACTTTTTGACTTTCCTGAAAGCTAGATAGGGTTATTTTTTTAAAGGTAGTTTAAATGCAATGAATGAGTCTGAGAAAGCTGGAGTGGGGGGGGCGGAGATCTGGATGGTAGGTGACAGATTATTTAGTCATTATAGGCTAAGATGCAAGAAAATCCATTACATTACTTCAATAGAAATGCCACATCCTTTAATGTGTCGACATAAAAAAAAAACATTCTGCTCACTCTGTAATATGAGTAAAGAGAGAGGATAGAGAATAGTAGGAGGTGACCAGGAAGCCTATTGAACGATTCCATAGACATACATGAAAGTGACCCTAGGACAGTAGATAATAGATGCCCAGAAACAATATTTACACTTTTATTTTTATTTTTATTTTTAAAAAAAATTTTTTTTTTTTGAGTTGGAGTCTCATTCTGTCGCCCAGACTGGAGTGCAGT
>NW_007260278.1:1019325-1044697 GCF_000164805.1 Carlito syrichta | reverse complement strand
GTCTCGCTGCCCAGGTGGGTCTAGAACCCGCGGGCTCAGGCAATCCACTCACCTCAGCCTTCCAAAGGCGAGGGATTACAGGCTGAGCCACCGAGCCCGGCTAATATTTACACTTTTAAAGAAGTCCAAAGAAATGATAAAAAGGACCAGGACTTAGGATATAATATGTATTAACAGGATGAGAAGGGTTAATGATTACAAAAAATATGTAGAAGTTAGAAAGTGTAGGGCATAGTATTTATTTGTATGTATATACACACTTGTGTATGTGTGTATCCCTACCTCGTTCCAAATGTGTTTCATACAGGTTACACATACTGCTTTGATTTAAGCCATTATTACCATATTATGGCAGCCCCAAGGAAAATAAATTGTTTATTTCAGGACATAATTAAAATAGGTAAAAATTTAAAAATCACAAAGAAAATTGACATGCTGTTGCAACTATTTGTACAGCCAAGACAGAGTGGCATAATAAGCAACTCCAAAATATGAACAAATTCTATCACATAGTATTTCTGCTTATTTTGTGGATGTATTCGTGTATGTGTAATCATTTATTTGTATCTCTAAACTAGTTTGACAGCTTTTCTTTTTTTTCAACTTGATTCCCTTGTGAAGTAGAGGCAACCTGATTTTACTTCCTTCCTTAAATATATAATTGGTGTTAGAACATAACATTGAAGTAGACAATCTATTCAATCTCAAATACCACCATTGTAAATATTATTGCATTTTACAAAATGATTGTTTTGCCAGAGTCCCCCTTAGAGTTTCATACTCCTTACGGTGAAGTAAAGAAAAAAGTTAGCTTAAACCTTTTTTCTTTGTGTCTTTGAAGAGTCGTAATTGCCCTAATTATCTGCTCCAGTGCAATGTTAAAATGTTTTAACACTCCACTTTGTCTCCTGAGGAATGTACTTAGTTTCTAAGAAGTTGCCATCTGTTTTTTATTTGAAAATTCACTGTAGGTTAAAAATCCACTTGTGTGTTCAGTGCTATCAACATCATCTGTCAAGATCTTCCTACTCTAGGAGCAGATACTCTGAAAATGACAGTTGGAGGTATTAAAGCAGGAGCCGAAGTGCAGGGAAAACCCCAGATTTATACCATCTCCTCCCTTTTCTTTATCTGGATAACAGAGAGACTCATCATTCTTTTTTCAACTCTCTTATTTTTCCTCTATAATGGACTTTTTCTACTATTCATTCACAGTAGAATTGTCTTTGCAACCTCCTTAATTGTCTCTAGTTCTCTTTGTTAATGGGCATACATCTATGTACATGTATCTAGGAATTATGTAAATAGTATAATTTGAGAAATGTATGATAGTTGATCAACTAAAGACATTGAATGACACAAAATCATCACATTTGGATTTGAAGCCATGTAGACAACATCTATATTTGACAAAAATGATATCAACCAGAAGTGTCAATTTATATCATTTATAGTATCATAAACTTCCAATTATTTTTATTTTATTTTCAATTTTTATTTTAAAAATTGTTTTTATTTTTAATTAACGCATGATCATTGTTATAAACATTTGTCATTTTTTGTGATGGGAACATTTAAAATCCTCTCTTCCTGTTGTTATGGGACATACAATAACTTTTTGTTTACTATAGTTATTGTATTGTGCAATAGGACACTATTTTATTCTTACTTTCTATTTGTAACTCTATATCCATTGACCAACACTTCTCATCCTCCTCTTTCCCTTGGCTGCCAGAGTTGCTGGTAATTGCTATTCTATTCAATACTCCTAGGAGATAAAGTTTTAAAAATTCTTCATGAATGAGAACATCAGGTATTTATCTTTCTGTGCCTGGATTATTTTACGTTACATAATGTCCTCCAGGTTTAGGCAT
Source organism: Carlito syrichta (assembly GCF_000164805.1). Lineage (NCBI taxonomy): Eukaryota > Metazoa > Chordata > Mammalia > Primates > Tarsiidae > Carlito > Carlito syrichta. Next base: position 1,042,823 of record NW_007260278.1, on the reverse strand, counting down.
GTTGTTACACATGGCAGGCAGGATTAGCTTGTTTATGTCTGAATGGTATTCCACTGTGCATGCTACATTTTCAGGACTATTTACTCATTATTTCACACTGAAGTTACTGTTATATCTTGGCTATTGTGAATAGTACAGCAATAAGCAAGAGAGTGAAGATAGCTCTTCAGCATTTTGATTTAATTTCTTTTGAATATAAATCTGATTGTAAGATTACTGAAGCATATGATTGTTCATTTTATTTATGTATTTATGTATTTTTGTATTTATGCACGTACATATGTATGTATTTATTTATTTTGGGGAAACTGCATGTTGTTTTCCATAATGGGAATGCACAAATTTACATTCCCCCAAGTGTTGCCTTTCCTCCACATCTTCCCAAACACTTGTCATACTACTTTTTTAAATATATAAAATAGCCAATTAAATTGAGTACAATGAATAGCATTGTGGTTTTGATTTGCATAATTAGTGATATTGAGCATTTTTTTCACATACTTATTGACTATCTGCATGTCTTCTATTAAGAAGTGTCTATTAAGGTCTTTTGCTCATTTTACAATCGTATTATTTGAGGTTTTTCCACTATTGAGTTGTTTGAGTTTCTTATATATTTTGGTCATTAGTCCCTTGTCAGATGAATAGCTCTCTCCCATTCAGAAGGTTGTCGCTTTACTCTGTTAATTATTTCCTCTGATATGCAGAAGCATTTTAGTTTAGTGCAATTCCATTTGCCTATTTTTGCTCTTATTGCCTATGCTTGTGAAGTCTTATCCAAAGATTTATTGCTCAGTCCAATGACATAGAGGATTTCTTTTATGTTTTCTTCTTGTAATTTCATAGTTTTGAGTTTTACATTTGTGCCTTTGGTACATTTTTATTTGATTTTTGTACAAGATGAAAAATAAGGGTTGTTTTATTCTTCTGCATGTGGGTATCAAGTTATCCCAGCACAATTTTTTTGAAGAAACTACCCTTTTCCCCATGTTATGCTTGGCACCTCTGTGACTATGAATGTGTGGGTTTGTTTCTGGACTATTTTTTTCCATCAATTTCTGTGACTGTTTCTATGTCAGTATAATGCAGTTTTGGTTATTACAGCTTTGTAGTTGGTTTTGAAGTCAGGTAGTGTGATGCCTCCAAACTATAAAATTTGTGCTGTTGCTCAAAATTTATTTAGCTATTTGAGTTATTTTGTGATTTTATACAAATTTTAGTATTGTTTTTTCTTTATTTCTGTGAAGCATTCCACTAGTATTGTGACAGAAATTGCATTAAATTTGCAAATTATTTTGGACAGTAGAATGTTTTAACAATATTAATCCTTCCAATCCATGAACACAGAATTTTTTTTTAATTTACTTTTGTCTTTCTAATTGATTTTTATCAATGTTTTATAGTTTTTGATGTAGAGTGCTTTCACGTCCATGGTTAGTTTATTCTTAGGTATCTCATTATTTGTGTGCAATTAATGTAAATGGCATAGTGTTCTTTTTTTATATAGTCCATTATTAGCATACATATACATTATTTTTGTACATTGATTTTGTGTCTTTCAACTTTACTGTAGTTGTTTATTAGTTCTATCACTTTTATAGTGTAGTGTTGTCTTTTAACATTTTACATATATAAGATCATGTCATTTGCAACAAGGGTCAATTTGACTTCTTCCTTTCCAATTTGGATGGCTTTTATTTCTCTCTTGACTAATTGCTCTGGTTGGGACTTTCAGTACTATGTTAAATAGATATAGTAAAAGAGGGCATGCTTGTTTCATTCCAGATCTTAGAGGAAAAGTTTTTAACTTGTTCTCATTTAGTTTAATATTGGCTGTTGGTTTGTTATATATGGACTTTATTCTTATTTAATTTTTTCAAGGATATTAATTTTTAAATGCTTTTTTTTACATCTACAGAAATTATCATATGATTATTGTCCTTTCCGTTATTATGATGCAACACAATTATTGATTTGCATATATGATAAGCCATTCTTGTATTCCTGGGATGTCTCTCACTTGATCTCACTGAATGATCTTTTTAATATGCTGTTGATTTCAGACTGTTAAATTTTGTTGAGAATTTTTGCATCTATGTTCATTCTTGACATTTGCGTGTAGTTTTTGCAGTTTTTGTGTCCTTCTCTGGTTTTGGCATCAGAATTTGGGAAGTATTCCCTCTTCATTAGTTTTTTTAAAAAATACTTTGAGAAAAACATTGCATTATTTATTTGTTAAATGTAAAATGAATTCAGCAAAGCAGTCATTGAGTTCTGAGATTTTCTATGATAAGAGATTTTCTTTTTCTTCATAAGACAATGTTAGTAGATTTCCTGTGTCCATGAATTTATCCAAGATTATCAAATTTGTTGGTGTATATATGTTCATAATAGTCTCATAATCCTTTGTATTTCTGTGGTACTATTTTTTATGCTTCCTTTTTGCACTCTGATTTCTTTGTTTGTATCTTTTCTCTTTTTTCTTATTTATTCCAGTTAAAGTTGTGTTGATTTGTCATCATTTCAAACAAGCAACTATTTATCTTATTGATTATTTATATTGTGTCCTAATGTCCATTTCATTTTATTTTATTATTTCCTTCCTTCCTTATACCAATTTTGGATTTAGTTTGTTCTTGTTTTTCTAGTTTCTTGAAGTGCATCATAATTTTGTTTATAGGAGTCTTTCTTATTTTTTGATGTACAAGAGGGCACTCCCTAAAAAAACTGGAATTATCTTTTGAAGGGTGGGCCCCTTGTAATATACAAGGAATTTGTTTCTTTAGATAAAATGGTCAACCAAAGTTTTTATCTCTAAGTTTTGTGAAGGTTGAATCACAATTTGTGGGAGAAACATCCTGAGTTGTGGCAAACAAGTGACTGGTTCTTCCACCATAACAATATACCTGCTGACACCACACTGGGTGTTCAACGTTTTTAGATCAAAAATGGCATGACCACCACATCCCACCCTCCCTATTAACCCAATCTTACTCTGAGCAACTTTTTTTTTTTGTTTCCTTAGACTAAAAATGTCCTCTAAGGAAAACATTCTGCCAGTGTGGAAGAATGTGAAACAAAAACAGCAGAAGCACTAAAAGGCATCAAAATTGATGAGCTCACAAACTGTTTTAAGCAGTAAGAAAATAAGAGCATCTCAATTGAGGTATTTCATCAAATGAGGATTACTTTGAAGGTGGCTAAAGTTTAAACATGTAAAAATAAATACAACTTTTTTTAATAAAAAAATTCTGGGTTTTTTTGGGGGAGAGTCACCCTTCATAGTTGATTACTGCTTTTAATTCCATCTTAAACAGTGTTTGTTGTATGTCATGTTTGGTATATTGTATTCCCATTCTCATTTTTTCCGGAAATTTTGTAATTTTTATTTTATTTTTTTCATTGGCCTATTGGCTGTTTGGAAAATTAAAGGTAATTTCCATATACTTTTAAATTTTCCAAAGTTTTTCTGTTACTGAGTTTAAGTTTCATACCATTGTGGTCAACAAGATAACTTCAGTCTTCTTAAATTTATTAAGACTTGTCTCACAGCCTATGATCTACCCTGGAAAATGTTCTAAGTACAGTTGAAAAAAAAAATGTGTATTCTGAAGCTGTTTGTTGCAATGTTCTGTAAATATCTGTTAGGCTTATTTGACCTAAGGTGGCAGATCAAGTCCATTGTTTCCTTGTAGATTTTCTGTGTAACCTGTTCATCATTAGAAGTGAGATGTTCAAGTTTTTTAACTATTATTGTACTGTGGTCTATCTCTCTATTTAGATTTTTAACTATTTGTTTTATATAGTTGGGTGTTCTAGTGTTGGGTACATGTATATTTATATCTTCTTTGTAAATTAGTTTGATTATCATTATATAATGGCCATCTTTTGTTCTTTTACAGTTTTTGACGTAAAGTCTATTTATCATGTGCAAGTGTAGCTACTCCTATGTGCTTTTGGTTTCTATATGCATGGAATTATTTTTCTATCTCTTCACTTTCACTCCATGTTTGTCTTTAAAGGGAAATGAGTCTCTTTAGACAGTATATAGTTGAGTCTTGTTGTTTTATCCATTCACTTTTACCCTTTAATTTTATATTTAATCTATTTACATTCATGGTTATTATTCATAGGTAAGGACTTACTCTTGCTATTTCATTAACTGTTTTCTTGTTGCTTTATAATTTTTTTGTTCATTTTTCTTTCTTATTGTAAATTTTGTGGTTTGTTGATTTTCTGTGGTGTTAAATTTTAATTGTTTTTGTTTCTTGTTTGTGTAATTTCTGTAATTTCATTCTTTATAGTTACAATGGGACTAACATAATGAGTCTTGTGGCTATAATAGACTATTTTAAGCTGAAAACAGCTTAGCCTTGGCTGCATAAAAATAGTGTGGACTTTTGTCCCTTCTCCACATTTTATATTTTTGTTGCCTTAATTTACATATTAAAATACTGTATGTTTCCTGATCACTAATTGTAACTGTTATTATTTTTTATCACTTTTACTTCTCACTTTCATTATAGAAGTTTTAAAGATTTCCATACGACCTTTACAGTTCTAGAGTATTGCAAACTTAATTATTAATTTGCCTCTACTGTGTTGCATGCATTGATATTCATTGACATGTTTTCATGGCAGTAATTATCATTCCAGTTGTACCACTCCCCAAGCATTTCTTTTTTCAAGGCTGTTCCAGTTGTGTTGCATTTCCTCAGCTTTTGATTGTCTAGGAAGACTGTATTTCTCCTTTATCTCTAGTATATATCTGCTGAGTACCCTTGTTTTCCTTGGCTGACAGTTTTTTTTTTTTATTTTTTATTTTTCTTTCAGCACTTTGAATATATTATTCCATTCTCTCTGGTTCTGCTAGGTTTCTGCTGAGAAATCTGCTAACTTTAACCCTCATGAGTTAATTTCCCAAAAGGCCCCACCTCTTAATGCCACCACAATAAGTATTAAGTTTCAATTCATAGATTTTGAAAGACACATATTCGTCAGGCTGGGTGGCTCATCCTGTAACCCCGCGCCTTGGGAGGCTGAAGTGAGTGGATTGCCTGAGCCTACGGGTTCAACACCTGCCTGGGCAACTTGGCGAAACCTCATCTCTACAATAAATCAAAAAATTAGCTGGGTGTGGTATCACGCGCCTGTAGTTCCAGCTACTTGGAAGGCTGAGGTGGAAGGATAGCCGGAGCCCAGCAGGGCGAGGCTGCAGTGGCCACTATCAGCCACTGCACTCCCGTCAGGGCAACAGAGTGAGACTCCAACTCAAAAAAAAAAAAAAAAAAGAAAGAAAGAAAGAAAGAAAGACACATGTTCAAATCACAGCAACAATAAATTTATTGCTTTGGTCATAGAGGCCTCAAAAACAACAACATAAATATCTGGAAAAAAAATCACAAGAAAACATGACATTTTTTTTATTTCTCAAGAAAACAATAAAATGTGTTGCTAGCTTTAAAGTTAAATTTATATGTTATGTTTTAAGACTAATTTTACTTAATTGTGCTTAAATGTTATCTCATTAGTTTACTTAAGTAAAGTTTCACATACATTTCATACCCTGCCTTGACATTTTCCATTGTTTTATTGCTCTATTGTTCTCCCAGTTATATAAAAGCCTTTTATTTTTTGGAACTAGATAACAAATTCATCTATGGCAACCCAGGAGCCATTGATATTTATATTTTCTGCTTCACTGCAGATTCTGTTTATACAAAAAATAAAACTTGTTTAAAATTATTTTATACCCATTTTCAAGCATACAACTATAATGGTTTCCACAATAGACTTTTAAAAATTCAGCTATATTGAAGCATAATTGACATACAATATACTGAACATTAAGTACTCAATAAGATAAGTTTTAATATTCATAAAGTCATAAGACCATCACCATCATCAAAACATTCAATATGTATTTAACTCTCAAAATTTCCTTATGCCATTTGGGTACGGTGGCTCAGCCTGTAATCCCAGCACTTTGGGAGACTGAGGCTAGAGGATTGCCTGAGCCGGTGTTTTGAGACCAGCCTGGGTAACTTCATGAGACCTCGTCTCTACAATAAATTACAAAAAACACTAACCGGGTATGGTGGCATGCATATGTAGTTCCAGCTACTTGGAAGGTTGAGGAGGAAGGATTACCTGAGCCCAGCAGGTCAAGGCTGTGGTGACCACAAGCATGCCACTGCACTCCAGCTTGGGCAACAAAGAGTGAGACTCCAAATCAGAAAAAAAAAAAATGTCCTTATGCCCACTCCTTCTCTATCTAACTGTTGATCTGAGTATATCACAATCAACTATCACTGATTTACATTTTTTACAACTTTTTAAAAATAGAATCTTAAACTGTACCCTATCTTGTCTGACTTTTATCACTCTGCAAAATTATTTCAAAATGCTTTTATATTGTTGAGATTCATCCATTAATATCTATGTTCATCACTATTTTTATTGCTTTCTAGTATTTCCGTATATGAATAATCCACAATTTGTTTATTATTTTTGCTTATTCTAAATAATGCTTCTTTGAACACGTGTGGACTAAAATTGGGCGAACATATACATTCAATTCTTTTTGGTAAAACTGAACCTAGACCAAACTACATAGTCAAATTTTTATTGAATAATGAATCAATAGAGTGACTGAAAGTCATTAAAGTGTTAAGCTATATTAAATCCATTGGTATTAAATTTCTGAAGTTTCTGATATCTTTTAAACTTTTTAATTATTCAAGAAGATATAAACTTTCTATCCAAGATAAAACACAAAGTCAAAGATAAAAGTCAATTTGTATGCTATGATCTGTGCCTTGGGAAGTTACTATTTTCTTTGAGGATATAGTGAGTAATCAACCTTAGCAAAAGTCTGAAGACAAAAATATATTTAACCCTTTAAATATATAGTTCTTTATGTAATTAAGTATTTTATGAAACTCCAGTTAAATGTTAATGCTTATTAATTAATGTCTAATTTTTTAAAATTATTAAAATATCTGCTATTGGGGATCTGCTGAATATGCATTTTAGATAATTACCCCATGTATTTTTCATGGAAGTATTTTTTGAACTAGAGAACACTGTTATAAAAACCAAGATAGAAATGAATTTGTTGTGGAGGAAAGGGAACTCTTGTGCACTGTTGATTAAAATTTAAATTAGTACTGCCATTATGGAAAGCTGTATAAGATTTCTCAAAAACTCAAAATAGAATTATCATGCATACTATTTAGTCAAAAAAAGAAGAAAATTCTGTTATTTATTACAATATAGATAGAAATGAAGAATATTATGCTAAGTGAAATCAGTTAGGAACAAAAAGACAAATACTATACTATACGTTTTCATGTGGTATATGTGAAATTTAAAACAATCAAACTCATAAATTCAGAGAGTAGAATGGTAATTACAGAGACTAGGCGATGACAAGAATGTGGCAATGACCGTCAAAGGGTACTAAATCTCAGATAAAGCCAAACCTCAGTTTAAAAACATGTTTTTATTTTGAAATCTATTGCACAATGTAGTGACTATAGTAAATAATAATGTATTGGTGAATATAGTTAACAATAGTATATTGTACATTTCAAAAGTGCTAAGATTAAATTCCAAATGTTTATACAACAAAATGATAATTTGAAGTTATAGATATGTTAATCAACTTGATTTAAGTATCCTACCTTGTATTCATAAGTCATAGCATCATTTTGTACCCCATACAGTTATAAATGGCCAATTTATAATAAAATAAAAAGTTGGAAAATGATTTATTCTATTTGAAGAATTGCACTGGTGAAGTGTTGCTCATTTATGAAAAAGATATTTTTTCTGCATTAAAACAAAAAACAAAACAATATTAAATTAAATTAAATTTTTTGTTGAATTTAGAATGCTCCTGGAAAGTATAACTAATATCCTACTATCAACTTTGTTCATTATAAGAATACTTTTGCATTGGAAGGCTAGAACAACCAAAAATAATGCCTTGAAAGGGAGGAGCCAAGATGACCACCAGGGAGCAAAAGATCAGCACTGCTCTCACCTAGCAAGATAGACAGCAGGGATTCCTCCATTGTTAGACAGAGTTTCCCAGAGCACTTTTGTAGGGGTTAATCATCATGAACCCAATGATGATCTCTCTGAGTGCCCACACTCCTGAAAGCCAAACAGGTGCAGAATTCTGGGTGCCTGTGCCCTGTTCTGCTCCAGCTGCTCTGCATCAAATTTGGAGATGAAGAGGGGTGAGTGATTAAAGACACTCTGAATTGGTTCACCCACTTCCAGCAATGCATAAAATGTCAGTTTTATGTGGGAGAAAACCTGGGGAGACATAGTGGTGGGTGCCAGAGTCCAGGTGGAATGGGGAGCAAATCTGCATGGGGTTCCTTGTAGATTCTAGATGTTAGGCTGGAAACTGCTAGGGGAGGGAGGGCCATACCTCATCAACAAGGGTACTTGCATAATCAATGTTTGTATACCTAACCCTGAATTGTACCCCACATCTTTATAATTAAAAAAAATTTAAAAAACATCTGCATGGAGACGTCCCATCTGCAGAGCAAATCTAACTAACATGTTCACTCACAGCACCTGGTAGAGCAACAGATATGTGCCTCCCTTGCAACACAGGGCAGAGAGTAGGAAATCCAACTGCCAATTAAAGGAGGCAACCTGAACATATTTAGAAGGGTGAAACTCCTTGCAACCCGTGGGGACTCCTTGAGCACACAGAGAACTAAAGGCAGGAGTGGAAATCCTGGTGAACCATCCCTCTGCTGTAAGCTAGGCTTGTGCAGGAGCTGAGATCATACTGAGAGGGGAGGGCAGCAAGCAGGATTTTGTCATGGGCAGTTGATTAACCTCTCATTCCTAGCTGTCACTGGCCATGAATCACACAGCAGGGGGGTAGAGAATCTACTCCCTCCAGTTTAGCAATGGAGAAAGAAGCTGCGTTAAAAAGACCTTGTCACAGGGTGGAGCTCCTCACTCTCTCACTGAGTAAAGCAAATTCTCAGAAAAATGAGGTGGTGGGGGGGGGGACTCAGGATTTTAAAGAGACAGTGCACAAAAAGGCAGCCTTCAGAGTACAAACAATGGAAACTTTCCAGAAGCACCTGTTCCGGTGAACAAACACAGAAATCAGGAAATGGATATCTGAAATCAACAAGAACCAAGATAAAAAGAAAAGTAAGTGAAAGTACAGGAAGTAAAAGTGATGTTGGCCAACTTCAAATAAAAGCCTACTCTGAAATAACAGAAATAAAGAGCTCCATCCTCAAAATCAATAACAAAGTAACAAGTATTGGGAATAGACTCAACCAAGAAGAGGAAAGAATATTAGACTTTGAAGACCAAAGTGTGGAACTAACACAGGCTGTTAAAAACATAGACAAATACTCAAAAGGAAGGAAGAAAACTTCCAAGAACTGTGTGACTTGTTCAAAAAACCAAACCTATGTCTGATTATACCTGAAGAGAAAGAGAATATGAAAATAATATGGAACAAATACTCCATCAAGCCATTCAAGAGAACTTCCACTATCTTGCTAGAGAGATGAACATCCAAGTACAAGTGATCCAAAGAACTCCTGCAAGATATTAAATGAGAACATTATCATATACACATAATAATTCTCCTCCAAAAGGTAAACATGAAAAAAGAAAGCATAAAGGCAGCAAGAAAGAGAGATCACACTATCTTTAGGAAAAACTCCCCCAGACTTATCTGAATAAATACTACAAGCCAGAAGGGAATGGAGTACAATTTTTATGTTCTTAAAGACAAGCAATTCCAACCAAGAATTTCCTAACCAGTCAACATAAGCTTTATTAGTGACATAGAATTAAAATCTCACCCAGACATCCAAACCATAAGAAAATATGCTGTCTCCAGAACATCCATTTAGAAGACAGTTAGAAAGGTGCTGAGCACAGAAAATAAAAAGAGTTGTCATGTCCACTACAAAAATATAGGCAAAGACAGAGTTAACAGAGCATATAGAACTCCTACAAAAATAAAAATTCACAAATATATAAACACAAAAGTTAAAAGGAAACAAAGCATCCCCATAGAAGTACTATGACAGGGATAAATGCTTACATATCAATAATAAACTTGAACAAAAATGAACTAAATACACCACTGAAGAGACATAGAGTGGCAAACTGAATTTTAAAATGTGATTCAACAATTACTGCCTCCAGGAAACTCATCTCACTACAAAAGACACACAAAGACTCAAGGTTGGGAGCTGGAAAATGATCTTTCAAGTGGAAAGAAAACAGAAGAAAACAGATGTTGCTATTTTAATACCAACAAAGTAGCCTTCAAGCTATCAAAAATTTTAAAAAGACAAGGAAATATATACTACATGATAAAAGGCTCAATCCATCAGCAAGAAATATCCATCTTAAACATATGTGCAACCAACACAGGAGCACCAGGCTTTATAAGATAACTGCTAAGAAAACTAAAAGAGGACATCAGCTCATACAATCATAGTAAAGGACCTAAATACACCACTAACAGCTTTAGATAGACAATCGAGGCAAAAAACTAACAAGGAGATTCAGAACCTCAACTCAACGGTCAATCAAACAGACTTAAGAGACATCTACAGAACACGTCACCCAACAACTACAGAGCATATTTTCTATTCATCAACACATGGAACTGGTAACATTCTTGGGCATAAATCAAGCATGAGAAAATTTTGAAAGATAGAAATAATGCCATGCACGTTCTCAGATCCCAGTGGAAAAAAAATAAATATTGTTACCAACAAATCCCTCCAAAAGGCACAAAGACATAGACTCAAAACAGCATGTTGTTAAATGACTTCGGGTCAACACAGAAATCAAGATAGAAATTAAAAGATTCTAAAAATAAATGAAAACAGAACTCATCGTATTAGAATCTCTGGGAGGCCTTGAAACCAGTATTAAAAAAAATTTATATCAATGCATGAGCAAATCAAGAAAACAGAAAGAAATAATTAGACAGTCTAATACCACACCTAAAGGAGCAGGAAAGGCAAGATGACCTAGATTCTAACCTCAGTAGAATAATCTTGATCACCAAAATAAAATCAGAATTACAGACATATTAGACCAAAATATCCTAGAAAGGATCAACAAGACAAAAGACTGGTTCTTTGAAAGGATAAATAAGTTTGATGGTTCCTGGTCAGACTGACTGGAAAGGAAAATGTCCAGATAAACACAGTTAGAGATACAAAATACAAAGTCACAACTGACCCTAAGAAATTCAAAAGATTATCAGAGCTTACTACAAAGATCTGTGGGCAAATGAACCAGAAAACCTAAAGGAAATAAAGGGCTTCCTGACATCACACAACCCAACAAGGTTAAAACAAGAAGAAATTAAAACTCTACATAGATCAATAACAATTCAGTAAATCAATTCAGACTTAAGAAATGTAACTACTATAAGGATGCCCACTCTCATTCCTCCTATTCAACATGGTGTTGGAAGTCCTAGCCATAGCAATCAGCTGAATTCTACAAAGCATACAAGGAGGACATGATACCAATCTTACAAAAAGTATTCCAGGCAATCAAGAAATATGGAATACTCCCCAACTCATTTTATGAAGCCAACATCATATTGATACTGAAACCTGGCAAATACTCAACAAGGAAAAAGGATTACAGGCCAATCTCCTTGATAAACTTAGGTGCAAAAATTCTAAACAAGATTCTAAAAAATTGGATCCAACAACACATCTCAAGGATCATCCACCATGGCCAAGTTGACTTAATTCCTGGGATTCAGGGCTGGTTCAATATTTGCTATACCACAAATGTAATTGAACACATCAGCAGATGTAAGACCAAGAGCCACGTGATTATATCATTAGATGCAGCAAAAGCATTCGACAAAATTCAGCATCCCTTATGACAAAAACCCTTGAGTACCTAGGCATAGAAGGAACTTTCTTCAAAACAGTGAGAGCCATGTATGATAAACCTACAGCCAATATTTTGCTCAATTGGCAGAAATTAGAAGTATTTCTCCCGAGAATGGGAACGAGCCAAGGATGCCCACTCTCATTCCTCCTATTCAACATGGTGTTGGAAGTCCTAGCCATAGCAATCAGCAAGCGAAGGAAATCAGGGGCATCCAAATAGGAAAAGAGTAACTCAAGCTATCTCTCTTTGCAGACTATGTGATTCTATATCCTGAAAACCCTAGGGAGTCTGTCAAAAGTCTCCTTGCACTAATAATCAGCATCAGTAAAGTTTCAGGATACAAAATCAACATGCAAAAAGTAGTTGCATTCCTATACACCAAAAACAAGCAGACAGTGTCAAATAAGAAGCACAATTCCATTCACAATACACACACACACACACACACACACACACACACACACACACACACACACACACACCCCTTGGTATCCCCTAACCAGAGAAGTGAAAGACCTTTACAATGAGAACTTCAAAACACTGTTCAAAGAAATCAAGAATGTCACAAACAAATTGAAAAAAATTCCATGCTCATGGATTGGAAAAATCAGTATTGTTAAGATGTCCTTCCTATCTAGACAACCTACAGATTGAATGCAATACCATTCAAGGTACCAACAATACAGAAATTTTACATGGAAACAAAAAAGAACACAAATAACCAAAACAATCTTCAGAAAAAGGAACAAAGTGGGAGGTATCACATTTCCAGACTTTAAGCTTTACTACATGATCAGAGTTACCAAAAGAGCCTGGTACTGATACAAGAATAGGTACATAAACCAATGGAATAAGACAGAGATCACAAAAGCTAGCTCCCCCTTACTTCTATAGTTTCTACTCTTATTGTTGGTACCTACTCACCTCCAACATGAATGGCATCCTTGTTATGCCTGGAGTATGTCAGGCGTGTTTCTGGCTCAAATTAATTTTATACCCAGCAATTAAAACAGTGCCTGGCATATAGTGGGAGCTCAATAAATATCTACTGACTGAAGACTTTACATATTTATTCTTTTGAGTATCTAACAATTGGCCTAATTAATACCTCGATCAGCAATAATATCATTGCCAGTAAAGTGACTTAAACTAGAAAAAAGTGATTCACCTCCCATATGAAATCTGGGCATGTAGTAATTCTAGAGTTGCTTTAATAAATACAACCTACTCATGTCCTGAGGAACCAATACTCTTTCAATTTCTCTACTTAGCAATAATTTGCTTTGTGATGACTCCTCTTATACTTACTTACTTCCTGATAAAAATATCGTTGCTTTGACAACAGTTTATAGGGGCTTAAAATAAAATTGTTATTGCTGCAATTTCTTTTTTTTTAATAAGAAAGCCTTTCACAAGAGTTTCACAAGTGGATTTATTCTCATTTCTCTTTGACTAGAAATTGGCTGTATACCTCCACATAAGTCAATTACTAGCAAAGAAATAACATTTCCATGAAAACTCTCTCTAGGCCATTGGTTATTAATTTTGTTTACATTTCAAAATCATATGGAAGTTTTTCAGTAACAAATTTTTATAACCCAGTTCAAAATACTTAAAGAAAACTCTCTCATGCAAGGGTCTAGAGAGTATTAATTTTTAAAAGCATACTGGTCATTACAATTTTAAAAATAATGGTCTATCTTCAGATAGAGCTGAGGTGGACACAGAGGCATTTGTAGCAAATGGGGGTAAACATCTGACAGCATGAAGGTTCTTCCAGAAGGAGGGGACAATAGAAATAACTAAGCAATGAAAATGTCGACTGCCTACTATTAATTTTTTGTCCTTGCGAATTTTAAGAATAATATAAAACTATATTTTTATATAAATAAAATATATTTATTTCTTCTTGACTGCAAATACATTGGCAATTTTTCATGATCGAAACAAATATTTTTATTCTATTTATTTGCATAGGTTTACAGATGCTGCACCATGCAAAGGGTAATATAAAAAAGAGACTCTGGCCTTCAGAAAACCTTCTGGATAGGATTTAAAGCTCCAGGATATTCTTTTCACACAGAGAACTATCCTGCTCTGCTGTACTTTAGTACTTTAGGATCAGTGATGACCAATTATTTCAACTTTCATTGTTTACCTACTGAGTGTCTGACCTTTCGAAAATCAAGGGAAGTAGTTAACCCCTCACCAATCCTCTAATGGATGAAGGCTTCTTTTATCTTATTTTCAGTAGACTTTCTGTTGCAGACTTTTTAGATAGCAGCTTAACTGCAAAGTTTCCTCAAGGCAGTTACTCAAAAATTACAATTAAAATTCTCTATTCTGTGTGATGCAGATAAATCCAATTTATATATGTGTCTTCATATCCAGCAGTGGCCAGGGTATTCTTAAGAGTAATACTATTATATATAATAATAATATATATATATATATACTGCAACAAACATGCATGTGCAGGTATATTTTGAGCATATGAAAATATGTATTTATATATAATATAAAATAATATTTCCTAATTTGTAAAGATATGCTGCTCTGATTAGACTCAATGCTAATTTGAACACAGGCACTTTATAAATAAGACCCACAAGGTGAAAGACAAATTGCATGTCAGATTAGTCAGCATACTAATATGTAATAGCTAATTTTGAAATTTCAGGTTGTTGTTAACATAAACACAATTACTTGACCATGGCGCTCATAATTTAGTAAGTCCAAGGAATTACATGTTTCAAATACAAGCGGTGTTTCCACAAGGCATACATTTTATTGTTTTATTTTTTTTATTTTAAAGATGTGGGATACAATTCAGGGTTAGATATACAAATATTCATTATGCAGGTACTTTTGCTGATGATGTGTGTCCTACCCTCCCCTGGTAGTGGCCCTCAACTGCAATCCCACCCCAAACCCAGGCAGTTTTCCACTACTGCAAATCCCTTTCTTATAGTATCATAATTGTTCAAGGTCTGTTGATGAGTGAGAACATACGGTACTCTGTTCTTTGTTTCTGCAGTGGAGCACAGAGTATGATAGACTCTAAGTCCATCCAAGTTGCTGGGAAGTCCATATGTTTGTCCTTCATTGCGGCTGTATAATATTCCATTGTGTATATGTGTCACCTTTTTTTTTTTTCATCGAGTCCAGCTTCAATGGGCAACATGGTTGGTTCCAGGTTTTGGCTATTGTGAATAGAGCTGCAATAAACATGCGTGTGCAGGTATATTTTTGGTAGAATTAGTTGAGTTCCTTCGGGTATATTTCCAATAGGGGGGTTGCTGGGTCATATGGAAGGTGAATTTCTAGTTCTTTCAGAAATCACCACTGTCTTCCAACGTGGTTACATTAGTTTGCATTCCCACCAGCAGTGTAGGAGCTTTCCTTTTTCTCCACATCCTCACCAGCATCTGTTGTTGTTTGTTTTATTAATGATGGCCATTGTTACTGGGGTTGAATGTGGTTTTGATTTGCCTTTCTCTGATGATGAGTGAGGCTGAGCACTTTTTCATGTGTTTGTTGGCTGCCAGTATATCTTTTTTTGAAAAGTGTCTATTCATGTCTTTTGTCCATTTTTTAAAGAGGATGTTTGTTTTTTCCCTATAGGTTCATTTGAGTTACATATAGATCCCAGATGTTAGGCCTTTTTCAGGTATATAGTTGGCAGATATTTTTACACTCTGTGGATTGTCTCCCCACTTTCTTGATTTTTTTTCTGCTTTGTAGAAGCTTGTCAGTTTGATGAGGTCCCAGTTGTCTATCTTATCTTTTATGATGTGAGCACATAATGTTCTGATCAGGAATTGGTTGCCAGTTGCAATTTCCGTAAAAGTGTCTCCTGCATTTTCCAAGATTCTTATAGTTTGAGGTTTTATGTTTAGGTCTTTGATTCATTTAGAGTTGATTTTTGTGTATGGTGATAGGTAGAGGTCCTGTTTCAATCTTCTGCATGTGATCAGCCAGTTTTCCCAGCACCATTTACTGAATAGGTTCTCCTTTCCCCAGTGGTTGTTGGTGGAGGCTTTGTCACAGATAGTTGGTTGAGAAATTGAGGCTTTGCTTCCAGAATCTCTATCCTGTTCCATTGGTCCGAATGCCTATTCTTGTACCAATACCAGGTTGTTTTGATTGTTGTAGCCTTATAGTAAAGATTGAGGTCTGGAAATGTAATCCTCCTGCTTTGTTTCTTTTGGTAGGAATGGTTTTATCTATTTGTGTTCACTTATATTTTTGTATGAATTTATGTATTGTCATTTCCAAGTCTGAGAAGAGTGATGTTGGTAATTTAATGGGTACTGCATTGAATCTGTACATTGCCTTTGGTAGGATGGATATCTTAACAATGTTGATTCTTCCTATCCAGGAGCATGGAATAATTTTCCATTTGTTTGTGTTCTTGGATTTCTTTGGGCCGTGTTTTGTAGTTCAAATTGGAAATTTTTTTTACTTCTCTGGTTAGGAAGATGTTGAGGTATTTCACTTTTTGTGCGGCTATTGTGAATGAGATTGTGCTTTTTATTTGGTTCTCTACCTGCTGGTTGTTGGTGTCTTTTGCACATTTATTTTGTACCTTGAAACTTTGCCAATGTTCTTTATCAGTGCAAGCAGATTTTTGACAGATTCTCTGGGATTTTAGGTGTAGCATATCATCAGCAATGAGGAATAACTTAGTCTGACCCTTTTCCTATTTGAATACCCCTGATTTCCTTCTCTTGTGAAATTTCTTAGCTAGGACTCCCAACACAATGTTGAACAAGAGAGGTGAGAGTGGGCAACTTTGTCTTGTTTCAGTTGTCAGGAAAAATGTTTCCAGTTTCTGTCCATTTGGCAATATTTTAGCTGTGGGTTTGTCATAGATGGCGCTTACCATTTTGAGGTATGTTCCTCTATACCTAGGTGTTTGAGGGAAACAGTATGATGCTGATCAACTACTGGGTCAACACTTAAAGCAGAAACTAAAAGATTCCTGTAAACAAATGAAAATGAAGAAACACCTTACCAAAACATCTGGGATGCCATGAAATCAGTACTAAGAGGGGAATTCATATCGCTATGAACACACATTAAGAAAATGGAAAGATCACAAGTTGGCAGCCCAACAAATCACCTAAGGGAACTGGAAAGAAAAGGCCACCAAAACCCTAACTTTAGCAGAACAATCCAGATCACCAAAATAAGAGCCCAAATGCAGAACACAGAAGATAAAAATATCATAGAAAACATCAACAAAACTAAAAACTGGTTCTTTGAAAGAATTAACAAGATTGATGGGCCCCTAGCCAGAATGACCAAGAAAAAGAGAGAAAAAGCTCAAATAAACACAATCTGAAACACAAAAGATCAAATCACAACTGACCCCAAAGAGATACAAAAGATTATCAGATGTTGCTATGCACATCTGTATGGAAACAAATTTAATAACCTAAATGAAATGGAGGACTTTCTGACATCACACAACCTAACCAGGTTGAAACAAGAAGACATTGAGATACTAAATAGACCAATAACAATCCAGAAAATTAATTGACTCTGTCATAAGAAAACTACCTACAATTTAAAAAAGCCCTGGACCAGACGGCTTTCCAGCAGAATTCTTTAAAACTTTGAAGGAGGATCTGATACCAATCCTATTGAAAGTATTCCAGGCAATTGAGAAAGATGGAAGTCTCTCCACATCATTTTACAAAGTTAACATCACACTGATACCCAAACTGGGTAAAATCCAAACAAAAGGACTACAGACCAATATCCCTTATGAACATACATGTAAAATTTCTCAACCAGATTCTAGCAAATCAAATCCAAAAACGCATCTCAAAAATCATCCATCATGAGATACACGGCTGGTTCAACATTCACATGACCATAAATGTAATAAAACACAACAGGAGATGTAAATACTAAGTCATAATTAACTTACATATTGGGTAGTTCTTTTTATTGCAAATGAAGATGTCATTTAAAAAAGAGAGGTTGTTTCTTATTTACCTTATTTTTTTACTCAGATGACTTTTAAAATTTAAAAAGTAAGGAAGATACATTTGTTTTGTATATTTTGTAACCCGAGTACAGAAAAACTTAAGTTTTCTCTGGGCACAGATAAACAAATTAGCTTACTTGGAATTGCAATGTTAAGAGTGTCTAAGTCTTGAGTTCCCTATTAGGACCTCCATGTTACCAAATTTAGCTGCATTTTTTTCAAAGTCTTTGGCTGTAATTTGTAGGTAATTTTTTCTCAAAAAAATAAAAGAAAGAAAGGCATAAATGAAAGAAGGGAGAAAAGATGGAAAGGACAGAGGGAGGAAGAAGAGAAGACATTGAGATATGATGATTTCTCCCCCTAAAATAATGAGCATAAGTTCATACTAAGACATTCTAAACTCAGCTTTTTGAATTATGTGCACATAAGAGGGTAAGGTTGATATAACTGCTGATACAGACACTAGCTATGGAGTTTTGCAAAATTAAAAGAAAATATTGAGAAGAACGGCAATATTAATATTTTGTTTTTAAAATATATATACACACAAAATGTATGTATACATTTATATATGTATGTATATTCATACATATATTCATAAAAATACATGTGTGCATATGCACTCATACACATACACACATATATACATACATATATAATTTTATCTTTAAATATAAAAATTACACATTCAGTATACACACATGGATTATTATTGTTCATGTGTGTATATTTAGCTCTTAATGTAGGATAAAATATTTTAGGCTATAAAATGCAAAACAAATATGATAAAAAGAACTATAAGTGCTATATCATCTTATACAATATCTTGCTTGCAAAAATTTTGCAATCAATTTGGCAAAATAAGGCATGAAATAAAAAATAAAATGTGATCATTTTTTTTTTGAGTTGGAGTCTCACTCGGTCGCCCAGACTGGAGTGCAGTGGTGGCTCCCGGCCACTGCAGCCTACCTGCTGGGCTCCGGCAATCCTTCCACCTCAGCCTTCCGAGTAGCCAGAATTACAGGCATGCGCTACCACGCCTAGCTGACTTTTTGATTTATTGTAGAGATGAGGTCTTGCTGCCCAGGCGGGTATCGAACCCGCAGGTTCAGGCAATCCACTCACCTCAGCCTCCTAAAGGTGTGAGATTACAGGTTGAACCACTGAACCCGGCTATTGTGATCATATTTTAACAGCTATGCGTATTAAATATGTACACCTGACTTTGAATCCTTAATCTTTAAGAAGTTATGTCACCCTGGATGATTTACTTAAATTATTTAATCTTCAATTTTGTCATCCACAAAAACATTTTATCTATCTCTCCTAATGGTGGATAAAGTATTTAGCAGAGTACTGAAACATCAGCACATACTCAGTAAATGCTATCATATTACTTAAATGACAGTAAAATATAAAACAAATATCAACAGAATATCTGCAAGAATAGTTATCCTAAATGACAAGATCATCATTCTGGCAATCTGGGAAAGAAAACAGACATCTAATACTGAAATAATCAAGGAAGCTTCTTTGAAAGAGATGGAAATTGAGATGAGCCTTGGAAAATATTATGTTATAATAAAACATGTAGGAGAGAATGACTACATAAGCCAGATCATAGTATATACCTGATATAATCTTTCTTTAATCCTAAAATCATCCTATGATATAGGCATTTTTTTTTGAAGATGTGGGGTACAATTCAGGGTTAGGTACACAAATGCTCATTATGCAGGTACCCTTGTTGATGAGGCATGCCCCTGCCTCCCCTGGCAGTTTCCCTCAACTGCCAATCCCACCTCCCCCACCCCTTGGCAGTTTCCCACTACTGTCAATCCCTTTTTTATGGAATTATGATAATTGTTCAAGATCCGCTTGAGTGAGAACATATGGTACTTTGTTCTTTGATTCTGTGATAGGTCACTGCATATGATGAACTATAAATCCATCCAAGTTACTGTGAAGTTCATACGTTTGTTCTTCTCTATGACTGCAAAATATTCCATTGTGTATATGTACTACACTTTTTTATTCAGTCCAGCTTTGATGGGGAACATGACTGGTTCCATGTTTTTGTTATTGTGAATAGACCTCCAACAAACATTCATGTGCAGCTATCTTTTTGTAGAATGATTTGAGTTCCCACCAATAGGGGAATTGCAGGGTCTTATGAAAGGTCTATTTCTTGTTCCTTCAGAAATCGTCACACTGTCTTCCAAAGAGATTGCACAAATTTGCATTCCCACCAGCAGTGTAGAAGCATTCCATTTTCTCTGCATCCTTGCCAGCACTTTTTAAAAATTTTTTATTAATGATGGCCATTCTTACTGGGTTTAGAAGGTATCTCAATGTGGTTTTGATTTGCATTTCTCTGATGATTAGTGAGACTGAACACTTTTTAATGTGTCTGTTGACTGCCTGTATACCTTCTTTTGAGAAGTGTCTGTTCATAACTTTTGCCCATTTTTTATTGGGTCTTTCTTTTTTACTTTTCAGCGTGTTTGAGTTCCTTGTAGATCCTAGATGCTAGGCCTTTGTCAGATATACAATTGGCAAATATTTTTTTCCCATTCTGTAGGCTGTCTCCCTACTTTCTTGATAGGTTCTTTTGCTTTGCAGACCCCTCGGCAGTTGATAAGATCTCACTTGTCTATATTATTCCTTATGGTGTGGGCACTTAGGGTTTAGATCAGGAGTGATTGGAAGTTCCAATTTCCATAACAGTGTCTCCTGAATTTTCCAAAATTCTTATTGCTTGAGGTTTTATGTTTAGGTCTTTAATACATTTAGAGTTAATTTTTGTGTATGATGATAGGTAGGGGTCCTGTTTCAATTTTCTGCATGTGATCAGCCAGTTTTCTCAGCACCATTTACTGAATAGGTTCTCCATTTCCCAATAGTTATTGGTGGAGTCTTTGTCAAAGATGAGTTGGTTGCAAAATCAAGGCTTTGCTTCTGGAATCCCTATCCTGTTCCATTGGTCTATATACCTGTTCTTTTACCAATACCAGGCTGTTTTGATTACTATAGTCTTATAGTAAAGATTGAAGTCTGGAAGTGTGACACCTCCTGCTCTATTTCTTTTGCTAAGGATTGTTTTGGCTATTCGTGGTCATTTATGTTTCCATATGGATTTCTGTATTGCCATTTCCAGGTCTGAGAAGAATGATGTTGGTAACATCATGGGTATTGCATTGAATCTGTAGATTGCCTTTTGTAGGGTGGACTTTTTTAAAATGTTGATTCTTCCTATCCAAGAGCATGGAATATTTTTCCATTTGTTTGTGTCTTCTTGGATTTCTTTGAGGAGTGTTTTGTAGTTCTCATTGTAAAGATCTTTCACTTCTCTGGTTAGGAAGATGCTGAGATATTTCACTTTTTGTGTGGCTGTTGTGAATGGAATTGTGTTTTTAATTTGGGTCTTTGCCTGCCTTTTGTTGGTGTATAAGAATGCAACTGTCTTTTGCACATTTATTTTGTATCCTGAGACTTTGCCAAAAACAAACCAATAACAACTAGAACCTGAAAGATGAACACTCAGTCATTCACATACACACACAAACAGAAAACCAAAAACAAAAGAAGAAGAAAAAAGAAAAAAAGAGAAGATGAAGATCAAACCTTCACATACACAAAGGAAAAGTATTTATAAATAAATAAACTAACAAACAGGCAAAAAATATAATTTTTTTTAAATTAAAAAATAAAAGAAAAAATCCCCTTCCCTTTTGTGGCAGGTTCTATAATTGTTCGTCTCACTTGCTCTTTCCTGCAGAGCTTCCATATCTTTCACTCTCTCCCCAATGTCCAGAGCAGGGAAGAAGGAGGGGCAGTTGGGTTGCATTCCAGTCCTCCTCTCCCTCTGTTGTATGGTCAGGGAGATTTCCTACAGTGGGGAGGTGTGGGATTGTCTCTTCCTCAGGTATTACTCATGGGTGGTGCCCCAGCCAGGCCTATCTTAGAATGGGGGTTCTCCAATTGTGACTGATATACAGGCTCTGCCTGGGTTTGTCCCTCTCAGTAGTGGCCCAACTGTGTGGGTCTGAAGTTCAGAGGATTTCTGGGGAGGAGGGTTTTTGGGTCAGCCCCAGACTCACCACTGATCTCTTTGGAGCTCTTCTTTGTCCTTTTCTGACCACATCCTTTGTCCCACGACTTGACCAGGATAGGGGATGGGGCACCTGGGACTCAGCACTCATCAGGTTCCTCCAAAGTTTGCGCTTTCAGGATATTCCCTCTCCATCACAACCAACCTCTGAGTAATTGATCCACCAGTTACAGAGATTGGGTCTGTTGCTCCATGATGAGCAAATCAGAGCACTTTCCTGACCCACCTTCAAGATGGCAACAGAACGCCTCTTTTGTTCTTTCTAGTGGGACTCTGCCTCTGGGCTCCCTCCACAGCCTCTGTGGCCAGAGTCCCTCCAGGCACTGAAGTGATGAAGCAAAGCCTGGAGCTGGCAGTCTTTCCTGCTACAGTGCTGAGGCAGAGTCTGGAGCCGGTAAACTTTCCCCACCACTTCTTCACAGGACAACATTTGTCATTTTTTAAAAAATGGCGCTCAGCTTTGGCAACCTGGGAAGAGCCAGGACCCAAGCAGAGAAGCTGCATCACCAGCTGCTGCACCAGGAGGGGTTGGCCACTTGCTCACAAACTCCCATTTAGTCAGTCTCCCCCAAGATTTTCTTCCCAGAAAGGGTTTTGTTGATTTAAAATTAAAATGCTGTTTGTCTTCTGGGTCCTGGAAATCACTAGGGTTCATGCAGCAGCAGCCGCTGCCCCAGGAGAGTTCTGACCACTAGGTCCTTAGCCCTCACTCAATCAGCCACTCACATACCCACTCACTCACCAGCACATACACAAAATTTTCCACATACTCACTCACTCACACTGGGACTCACATAGTCTGACTGGCTTGGCTGCCATCTTCCCAACCCATCGGTATAGGCATTATTAATCTAGTTTTACAGAAGAATGGTTCTAAAGCCCAAGGAAATAAAAATACTTGTCCACTGTTTCGATACTGTGGGAATGCTGTGGGGCTTAGATTTCAATCAAGTCTCTAAGATCTCAAATTATCTACTGTTTTTACTATTTACTATAGTATTCCTAACTCAACAGAAGAAAGCATGAAAAGTGAATGAATGCTAATATGACGAGACAGAGAGAGATATTGGGGCCATGAGTTACTGAGGAATCCATACTGTGGGATAGGCTGACTACAGAAGGATTAGAACTGCTCGCTGAAGGACAGTTAAAATTTAAATAAGAGGGGTAAATTTTGAACAAACATGTAGGTTCAAGAATGTTTAAAAGCCGGGCTCGGTGGCTCAGCCTGTAATCCCGCGTCTTTGGGAGGCTGAGGTGAATGGATTGCCTAAGCCCGCGGGTTCGAGACCCACCTGGGCAAATTGACAAGACCGCATCTCTACAATAAATCAAAATGAGCCAGGCGTGGTAGCATGCACCTGTAGTTCCAGTTACTTGGAAGGCTGAGGTGGAAGGATCACCGGAGCCCAGCAGGTCGAGGCTGCGGTGGCCGGGAGCGGCCACTGCACT
>NW_007260278.1:1008839-1019305 GCF_000164805.1 Carlito syrichta | reverse complement strand
ACTCAAAAAAAAAAAAAAAAAAAGAATGTTTAAAGTTTTTTTACATGATACAAAAAGTATATAACAAAGGAAAGGGAGAAAATGAATGGAAAATATTTTCTGGGCCAGTAGTCTGCAGGGCTTAAATGCTAAACAAAAGAGTGTGTGAGTGTGTATTTTAGCCAATAGATTGAAGAAAGCTATGCAAGCCTTACGAATAAGAGGATGGCAAAAATAAAATAATGTTTGGGAAGATTTATTTGAATACGTAGCAGCATAATTCGGCAAGCAAAAAGCAGGAAATAGCTCAATCAATTAAGGACTATAACAATGATTTAATAGTGAGGAAGGAACTGACACAGGGGCCCTAGGGAAAAAAGAGAAGAATGTAGTAGACATTAGCTGAGAAGAGTCCCCTGAACTTTGTGTTTGACTGCCCAGGGACTGGAATTCCGGAACAATAAAAAAATAACTATGAAGCCGGGCTCAGTGACTCAGCCTGTAATCCCACATTTTGGGGTGCTGAGGTGAGTGGATTGCCTGAGCAACTTGGCGAGACTTCGTCTCTATATAAATCAAAAAATTAGTCTGGCATGGTAGCGCACGCCTGTAGTTCCGGCTACTTGGAAGGCACTTGGAAGGATTGCCGGAGCACAGCAGGTCAAGGCTGCGGTGGCCAGGAGCATGCCACTGCACTCCAGTCTGGGCGACAGAGTGAGACTTCAACTCAAAAAAAAAAAAAAAGTAACTATGAATATTTGATATTTATTATAAATGTTATAAGTAAAACAAGATAAAACAAATAATTGAAGAGAGAATGGCTCTTTGTGTCAGTATATAAAATATTTCATTCATCATGAGAACAGGTTTTTTTGAGCATTTGTCTTTCGAAATGATAATAGAAAATTATAAAGAAAAAGCTATTTTTTTATTTTTAGCAATATTGGTCAAGTTTCAGCAGTGTGCAAAATCATTATTCGAACGGATAGTGTTATTGTGATAAATAAAACAGATTTCTTATTGTTGTCTAGTTTCTGCCTCCGTCTCCTCCTTCAAGAACATGTTTGGGGCAGAGATACACAATAAAATGATGTGAATTAGTAAAATAAAATGTCATTAAGGAAATAAACAGGATAATATAGAAGAATGTTATTAGAGACTGTGAGCACTATCTTTGGATGATCAAGAAAGCCTTCTAAAATATGAATATTTGAGTTGTTTACTGATAATAAAAAGAAATCGTGCAGTCAAATAACCTGTGAAGAACACTTTGATCTAAGGTTGTTGCAGGCATGAAATTCCTAAATGCAGATACAAGGACAGCGTAGTTAGAGCACAATAATCAGTGAGGCTAAATGCAAACTGAATTTCATAGTGCTAAGGAGATCAACTAATGAGTCAAGTATTATTTCAAGTTCAGAGTAGTCATTGAAGAAATATAAGTAGGGGAGTGCCATCACCTTCCAGAGATTACCCTGTGTTCTGTGTAGAGGAGTGGAAGTAGAGGTCTAGTATGAAGGATATTGAATTTAGGGCAGAGAACCATGATGATGACTTGGACTGGGAAGCTGACGACTGAGATGGAAAATAGCAAAAGGATTTGAAACCTGCTTCCAGAGTGGAAATTACAGGACAAGCTAATGAAATTGACTGGACTATGGGAGATGAGAGAATTTGAGGATTTAAGTTAAGGTCCTTTTTTGAAATTTGTTTGTGTGTGTTTATTTGTGTTAGCAATTGAATGATGATGCTGTTTACCAAAATGAGAGCAAATGGAAATGGAATTGTAGGAAGGAATGCTCTAAGCATTATATGGATGAGTACATTTGTGTAAAATATCATGATAATCCAATAGAAAGCAAGTGTCAATTATATAAAATAATCAAATGACTTTGTAGAATTATATTTTTCAATCATTTGAGATATTAATACAAGCCATTTTGTTCAAACTTTTTTTAGTAACTGTGGTAATTTCTGACTTTTTAAAATAAATTAGAGTAAAACAAGTAAACAAGAAAGAAAATTTAATTAAAACTACAGTTATTTTGTGAGATTCGCTCTCCTCCAATTTCTTGGTGGGACTGAGTAGAGTATGTATCACCATTGGCTCTTTTGGCACTGCACATGTCACCAAAAAAAGTAAAACCAGAAAATCTGATTCTAAAAGATCTAAAAATGCTGAAGTTTCTGAAATTCATTATATATGTATGCTTTAACACATTTTCTAGAAATTAAAACCACACATTTTACATCATGGAAATTAAAATGTTCCATTATATTCTATTGTTGATAGAACTACAAGCAAAATTTTACAATTGTCTTTTTTTCTTTTGATGAATTTTAAAGGAATATTAATCCAAAGCAGGCTAGTATAACAGCACAAACTATCCACACATGAAAATCCCTTTCAAATGTGATAAATTTGAAAAATTAATATTTTTTACAAGCATTATAAGGTATCTTTTCCTGATACCAATACTTACTTTTCTTTATTAATCAGCACACACAAAAAATAGTTGCAATAAATAGTGTTCAGAATTTTTAATATAGTAATATGTATGTGTCAAATGTACGTTGGAGATTAGTTTTATTAAAGACAACTACTATATAATTGGTTTCATCCATAGTGAAAGGAAAGCATTATGACTACACAATGAAAACACATATTCTAAATGTCTTCATGAATTGCTATAATAGCAAATCAACTAAAAATTGTATCCCAGTATACAATATTATATTCTTCTATATGGTTCTTTCCATATAGAATGAATATTTCCAAATAGAAAGTCTATTCAGTTTTGATTCACCCACATGATCACCAACATAGTCTAGGGGTTCTGGCCATTCTTTGCGATAAAAATAAAAACTGATCATGTTCTTCTTAATTTAGTGATTAATTCCTTTTACTTTTTATATTTTTACATTAAATAGAGACCAATTTTCTCACTTCATGGCTGTAAACACATTTTAGTACAGCATAAGTTATTTTGTTTCATATAAGTCATATGGCAAAAAAACACTAAACAAAAAGCATGGGAATGTATTTGACTCAATTTTATGTAAATCAGCCTTTTCCAGCTGCTTCTCATTTGAGAAAATAAAATGCCACTGCATCCATCTGTTGCTCCTTTAATGTACTTCTTATTAACAAGGTAATAAGAACCAACACCACATCCAGTGGTGACAATGGTAAGTAGACTGGTGGCAATTACATTTATAAAGTTTACCCAGGCATAAAATGAAATTTATTGCAAAATATGTGCTGCATATTTTGCTAGACTGTGTGTAGATTACAAAAACAAGGGAGATGTCACTGTGCTACTCAATGAATATACCTGAAATGCTGGCATTGATTTCCCAAGTAGTAAGTAAAATCCTCCTGTGTGTTTGGATAAAAAAGAACAACAAGAAACAGACAAGTATCCACCTATTACGTGGCAGGTTATTTAACTTTATTTAATCTTTATCACAGCACTTCAGTTTCTTATGATTTGTTTTCAATTTTGTAAGTTAAACTCACCTTCTTCTTTACTCTTTCCTTCTAAATTTTCTTATAAGTTGTCTAGAATTCTAGTCTGTCTTATTTGGAAACTTATGCCTCAACTGCAACTCTGGAGATTACTTTCTAGGAACTTTCACTGTTATCTATACTTCTTTGTTTCAGACTGCCCGGATCTAGTTGTTGATCTACACTGTAAACAAATACTAGTAAAAAATTTAAATTTATACTTTGCTAATTAAACTGGAAAGCTAGACTGTAGGACAAGCATGAGATTTATGAAAAATCATACTCTATATCAATAAAGACTAGCAACATGAGAAATGAAAAGGGAAGAAAAAGAGGGATGTCTACTGTCAATTTCCATAGGACTCCAGTTTTGGTGCAAAAAGATTCTTTTACCCTGACAGGTTATGAAGCATCCTCAATTTATCCTGTTACCAAAGGAAAAGGCTCCAGGCCAACAGTCAATAAATCTGGAAAAGAGGGGAAGAAAGTGTTGACTCTTCAGAAATTAGTATATTAGGTCAGTAGCCATGTTCATTTTCATTAATAAATTGCCCTGTGATTTTGTTATTTTTATTTTATAAAATACATTAATCTAGAGTATTATGAAAATATCAAATCATATTAATTAAACTTAAGTACATTTATATCTATATTTCAAAAGAAATATCTAAAAATACTATTAATTCACTTTTTTAAAAACTGAACTTAAGTGGCATACAAATGGCCAACAGGTATATGAAAAGATGATCAACATCACTAATTATCAAGGAAATACAAATCAAAGCAACAATAAAAGATCACTTCATACCTGTGAGAATGACTATTATCAAAAAGTCAAGATTTAGCAAGTCTTAGAGAAGATACAGAGAAAAAGGATTCTTTGTATACTGTTGGCGAGAAAGTAAATTAGTGCAGACATGAAAACAAGTACAAAAGTTCTTCAGAAGATTAAAAATAGAACTACCATAAGATCCTGCAATCTCACTTCTGGGTGTATACTCAAAGGAAATAAAATCATTATCTTGAAGAGATTTGCATTTCTATGTTCACTACAGCATTATTCACAGAAGCTAAGATATAGAATCAACCAAAGTATTCACCAACAGATGGATGGATGAAGAAAATGTGGTAGACAGAAACAATAAGATACTATTCAGCCGGGGAAAAAATAGGGAAATCCTACCATTTATAACAACACGGGCAAACATGAATAATGTCATGCTCAGTAAAATAAGCCAAGTGGGGCACAGAAATGCAATATTAAATGATTTTATTTAGATGTGGAATCTTAAAAAAATGGTGAAATGGTAACAAAGAGTAGAATTATGATTACTAAGGGCATGGAAGGTAGGAAAATAGAGATATTATTAGTCAAAGGATACAAACTTACAGTTATAAAGTGAATACATTCTAGATACCTAATGTATAGCAAGTGACTACAGTTAATAATAATAATTTGTATGTTTGAAATTTGCTAAGAAAGTAGATCTCAAGTGCTCTTACCACAAAAAAGAAGTAGTAATATAAGTTGGTGTGTATATTAATTTTTTAAATTGATCCAACATTCTTTAAATTTTTTTGGTTTTTTTTGTGAATATCATTAACTCAAGTTTTTATTTTTATCCATTAATTGTACATTACTTAAAATGCACCAATAAAACACCAATAAATAAGGTCCTAGATTAGAGCATTAATTTAACAAATATGTTAATTTTTGTAGAGATTCTTGAAATTTTAATAGACATTGGGGATATAAAACAGGGGAATATAGGTAATATCTATTTTCATGGAAGATAATAAAGACAATAAACAAAAAAAAATAATGTACACATATGCCATGTGAAAAGTATCATGGGAAATAATAAGGTAAAATAAGAAAATTGTATGTGGCAATCATTACAAATATTTGGGAATAGGGCTGCTAGTTTATCTAGGCTGCTCAGAGAAGGCTTCTGTGATAAGGCGTCATTTGAAAAGAAACATAGTGGTTGAGAAGAAGTGAACAATGTGGATATCTGGGGGATGAAAGGGGTGGACTAGAACAACAGCATGAAAGCCTTGAGATGGGAATACAGCTAGAGTCCAAATACACAGAGTGTACTGAGCATGAAACACAGTAGAACACAAGATTCAAAAGGTAAGGGGAAAGGATGGATCCTAAAGAGCCACATAGTTCTTTGTAGAACACTGGGAAGTCCTCCCAACGAGCAAACACATGACAGTCAGAGGGTCACTCTGGCTACTAGAAGAAAAAGAATCATTGGTATTGCAAAGTGCATGACCTAAATTTGCTCACTGATTTATTATACATTTTACAACCTTGTATTTCAACTGAAATGTTCTCAACGTTATTAAGAACCAGAAAATGAAAATACCTAAATTATATTGAGAAAAGCAAGCAAGAATTATTCTTCCTCAACATCACCATTAAAAATATTTGAATGATTTAATAAACAAGTTTCCAGGCAAGATATTATATGCAGACAGCAAAAGAACGATATATACTATTGAGTAACCTCTTAGCATTTCTAATTATTGTTTCCCTCTCCTCATGAATGCTCTCTGTTTTGAAGTCATTATCAAAGCCTGACTTCATGTTTTTGAATGTAAAAAGAAACTCTTCACTGAGATATACAGACTTGTAAAAAGCATTTCTACATTGAGACAAGACCATATTAACTCAGTGCTTAGTGATTAAATGAAGTTCATAGGAAGAAGGTTTTTATTGGCCATAACCTTTAAAAAACAATCTGACTTTGAATCTGTGAGCAACTGTCTTGACATTTCTTCTAATCTGGGCTGTAGTGGATTATTACATTATATTGCTTTAGCACCAGTTGCATAAAATTGTTAGGTGAGTCAATTTTCATTTTATACTTTCTGTGTAATAGACATAATAATGCTGAACTAATCAGCTTTATTATTTTTTTAATGTAGAATAAATAATCCAATACATTACTTTTCTCAGCTCAAGTTTTTTAAACACACAGACTTTTTCTAACCAGGCCTTTGCAAGTGCTGCTTCTTCACTCTTTGATTCTCTTTGTTCTAATTTTATTGCCTCCTTCTTATGGCCACAGTGTAAATCATGCCTTATGGAATAAAGGGCTGAAAAAGTAATCTAAAGTAGATCCCTCTCCTTTGTCTGTACAGTTTCTCCACTTCCCCCACAATGACCATTTTATTGCATTTGTACTAGTTTGCTAATACTTCGTTTATAATATCTTAAAACAGCTTTCCCCGTTATGGTCTAATCCTAGTCATGTGCACTCTGTTTACCCCTAACACAATTCCTAGCATTTAATGGCTACTTAACATATCAGCAAAATAAATGATGACTACTCAAGTGTCTGCTTATTCCCACAGATATACATAAATATAAAATGTAGAACCATAACTAGAGTATAAATATATGCCTCAATTTAACATTTTTTAAAAGAAGAAAAATAATAGAAAAACTCTTTCTCAAATGAGATATATAAAATATTTTCTGAATTCTGAAGTTTGTCTAAAATAAGCAAGAGAAAATGGTATTTAATATTTTGATGGCACTTTGTGACAACCTAGCATTGTGAAAATTAGTGTTCTGTATAATAGCATAGCCTTGGCTTAAGGAACCAGATGGAAGCATGATCCCACCATAGTCAAAGCCATTTTTATAGCAGTACAAATTACTTCTTCACTTAATCATGTTATGACAAAATCCATTATAATGATAGATAGACCCAAGAACGTTGTTAATATTGAAAGAAAATTTAAAGAAACAGGTTGTTTCAAGTTTGTCTCACAGATTTTTCTCAGAATAATTATGGATAATCAGATAAAAAAGTAGATTTTATATGAAGATTGATAAAGGTTTTGCTAAAGAAAAATGTAGATTAAAATTATGATTAATGAGCATGACTATTTTAATGAAAAAACAAATTATAGGGGGAAATGATTAATAGCAAAAGTATTTATGATCATTATAATATATCCTTGACATTGATAGACTATACATGGGTTTCCTCGCATAAGTAACTAAAAAGCCATGTGTGTGTGGCAGAAGGTGAAAGTGAGGAGCTTGTGGGCTGTGCATCTGCTTTGGCATAGAGTCTATTTGGATGATTTGTCATTTTGTTTAGGGCATTCATTGATGATTATGTAATGAAGCATTAATTATAAGATTATATAATATTCTGATTTTTTTACTTAATTTTGAAGAAGAAACATTAATAAAATTAACTGGGATATTATTTGTGAGACTACACAAAAAAATCTTCTGTTAAAAAGCCTTCTTTAAAACTGAAAGCTTTTTCTTTTCTACTTCCATAGTATTCTGTAAATCATTATATAATGTTGAAAATATTTTCCTAATAAAAGTATAGTACTTAAAGGAAAAATGCTATATTTTTTTCTTTTGGTACAATGACTAGCAACTAACTGTTGAATTGAGTCAATGAATAAATAAATGAACAATCTAACAAAAGAATGACAGCACAAAAATCTAATTTCAATGAGGCAATTGTATAAAAATGTAAGTCATTCGTATATATTGTCATTAGATAGTATACTTTGTTTTTTCATTTTCTCTCTCTCCATTTTCTGTTTATTGAGTAACTAAGTATCATATGCCAGCAACTTTGCTAAACAGAAGTGAGAGTGGCAGGACAGATATACAAATATAAATCTAAAAATAAAATATTTAAAGAAAAGACTTTTGAATTATGTGTTTAAAATAGAAGCATTTTCTTTGTGATAAAAAGGATGAGTTAGGAAGTTCATGTCATGGAAAGAATAATGCATGTGGAGCTATACAAAACAGGAAGAGATTTGGCATAACTGGTAAAAAAAAAAAAGTGGGTCAGTAAAATTGAAGGAAATGAGATTGGTAACATGAATTGATTGGTTTGTCAGGATCTTAGCATATATTGCTAAAAGGACTGGGCTTTATTAATGCTTTTAAATATGGACTAAAAAAGATTCTCAATTAGAAGAGTGGAAAATCAATTTTTAAAAAATCTTAGGATCTTTATTACTAGTGATTTATCAACTGGCATAAAACAACTTATTTTCTTATTAACCACCTACACTTAGTTTTTACTCAGATTCAAAAATATGCCATAAAAATATTAGAATTTATTTCTTTTCTCCTGCCTTTCTCTTTTATTAGATTGAAAGAAATTAGCAGCTAACAATACTGGTGTATGGTTAGTGAAATTATACTATTTGTTATTGAATATGAGAAAATAAGTAATTATAATATCTGTATAAGAAATAAACAGCTATCATACCTAAGACTTATTAACCAATATAGAATTATAAATATTATTTTAGTTACAAAAAGAGTATTTATTTCTCACAGATGACATTACATTTTACTAGCGGAAGTTTTGATTGTTTCTTACACCTACAGACCACCTTTCTTTGAACTACGAAATATTTATTTTCTTTTTTGCAAGTTGATCATGCTTGCATGATTGATCCATGTAATCACCAAGGCCACTATGAACAGACAAAAGAGAGGGAGCTTTATTTCTTCCTCTCTTTCTCTTTGGACAGGGTCTTAATGATCTCCTCCTTGGCCTCAAGTGCTCTTCATAGTGCTTGTCTGCTTCCTAGGTCTTAGAACTGTGGGCATCAGCCTGGTCAGCCAGAAGTTTCTTGCAGACTTTGTCTGCTTTCAGCTTGTGGATGTGTTCCGTGGAAATCCATTTGTTTTTGAGCACATTTCCCTTTACCTTTAGATACAGGTTGTGATACTTGTGGTGGTCAATCTTGGATTCACGGTATCTTCTGAGCAGCCAGCATTGAACCCTCATCCTCCTCATTCTCCTTATCCAGGTTACCTTCTCTGGCAGTGGAGCATTGGCTGTCTCCTTTTGCTCACCTATGTCCATATGTCTGCGTGAGTATACTCATGGCTGAGGCTGCAGTAGCAAAAGGAAAGTGGAGATATTTCTTAAAACAAATAAAAGATGTAAAATAATACTGGCTATTAGACCATGTACTCAATTTGTATAAAATGTTATAGTCCAGATGTTAGATTAATATTCACTTACATATAATTTTTTTTCAAAGAATGACTGAATTCTTCAGGAATATACACTCCTTTCCAACTCTATCATGACAATTGTGCATCATATTTCTTCAGTCTGAACAGGTCTCCCCAATCCGCTTCATTATTATCTATCCTTAAAACTCAGTATGTGCCGGGCTCGGTGGCTCAGCCTGTAATCCCTCGCCTTTGGGAGGCTGAGGTGAGTGGATTGCCTGAGCCCGCGGATTCGAGACCCGCCTGGGCAGCAAGACCTCATTTCTACAATAAATCAAAAAATCAGCTGGGCGTGGTAGTGCATGCCTGCAATTCCAGCTACTCAGAAGGCTGAGGTGGAAGGATCACTGGAGCCCAGCAGGCGAGGATGCGGTGGCCGGGAGCGGCCACTGCACTCCAGTCTGGGCGACTGAGTGAGACTCCAACTCAAAAAAAACAAAAAACCAAAAAAAAACCCCTCAGTTTGTGAATCTTTCCAGTGACATAGTTGATAATTTGAACACAACTCAGATTTGTTGCCTCCCCTGTCCTGCAGGTGATTTATATGTCTGTTCCAAATATCTCTTTGAATAATTTTAGGCCATAAGCCTTTCTGTCTCCCTAATAATAGTATTCTTAAGAAAGATTTTTTCTTTATTATATATGTTTAGGATTCATTTAACCTGAAAGATAAATGAAGACTGAAAGATAAGTAAGAGATTCATCATGTAGCAATTAGAGTAAATAAGAGATAAAATGCCAAGACAATTGTACTCACATGAAAATAAAATAAGCCGGGCTCAATGGCTCAGCCTGTAATCCGCGCCTTTGGGAGGCTGAGGTGAGCAGATTGCCTGAGCCCGCAGGTTCGAGACCCGCCTGGGCAGCGAGACCTCATTTCTGCAATAAATCAAAAAATCAGCCGGGCGTGGTAGCGCATGCCTGTAATTCCAGCTACTCGGAAGG
>NW_007260278.1:993274-1008433 GCF_000164805.1 Carlito syrichta | reverse complement strand
GAGACCTCATCTCTACAATAAATCAAAAATCAGCTGGGCGTGGTAGTGTGCGCCTGTAGTTCCAGCTACTTGGAAAGCTGAGGCAGAAGGATCTCCAGAGCCCAGCAAGTCGAGGCTGCGGTGAACGGGAGCAGCCACTGCACTCCAGTCTGGGCGACAGAATGAGACTCCAACTCAAAAAAAAAAAAAAAAAAATTCAGGCTTAAAGATACTTAACATTTGTGACTCAAAAGGGATGCCTGTTCCTGGATACTTAAAAATTTAATAAAGATATTAACCCAGAGGTCAGGAACCACTGATCAGAGTCAACCTCAAAGTCAGCTGCAGATGGAGGTTAAGGTCTGGTTTCCTGTCAGTGTTTGAAATTTCCTCTCCATCTGACAGTTTCCCAGAAAAACCTCTCTAATTTTAGGATTCTGTGCCTGTCAAAGTGATCTCTAAATGTAAAACAGATGAGCCGGGCTCAGTGGCTCAGCCTGGAATCCCGCGCTTTGGGAGGCTGAGGTGAGTGAATTGCCTAAGCCTGCGGTTTCAAGACCCGCCTGGGCAGGCGAGACCTCATCTCTACAATAAAAATCAAAAAAACTAGCCGGGCGTGGTAGCATGCCTGTAGTTCCAGCTACTTGGAACACTGAGGCAGAAGGATCGCCGGAGCCCAGCAAGTTGAGGCTGCAGTGGCTGGAGCAGCCACTGCACTCCAGTCTGGGTGACAGAGTGAGACTCCAACTCAATAACAAAACAAAACAATAAATATAAAACAAATGAAGGGAAGGGGAAAGATGGCCACTGTGAAGCAGTAGACTGGTGCCTCTCCCACCTAGTGAGACAGAGAGTAGGGAGACAGCTGTTGATAGATGGAAATGCCCTGAATACTGAATACTTTAAGATGAATGAAACACCCTGCAACCAGAGGAGGTCTCTTTGAGTGCACAGAAACCAAAAAGTCACAGTTAATGTGGGATTTTGGTTGCCCCATTCCCCAACCTGTTCCAGCTTTAGGCAAGAATGGAGGATCTGCTCAGTGAAGGAGAGGGAGTAAGTTATTCAAACATGTTTTGAGTTGGTTCACCCACTCCCAGCCATATGCAAGCCATCAGGACCATGTGGAAGGAGAAGTCCTGATCAGAGCTCAACAGTGGGAAAGCAGAGCCCAAGTGGAACAGGGAACAAAACCTACATGCCAGCCTCTGCTGTGACAGCTAATTCCCAAGCAGGAAAAAAAAAAAAGAATTGCCTGCAGAGTGAATCTGACTGGCACACCCAACTCCAAAAGCTAGTGGGAAAAAAGACAAGTGCCTGTCTTGCTGAACAAGGTAGAGAGTGGGGATTATGTCGCCAGTTGCCAGAAGCACCCTGAACACTTTTGGATGAGTGGAGCAGCATGAACCCAGCAAATGTCTCTTTGAACACACAGAGTCCAAAAAGAGATTACAGGTATGGAAATCAGGGCACCCTATCTCCCACCATGCAGCAGATTGGTACAGGGACTGAAATTCCACTAGCTGAAGAGTTGTGGTGATCAATTCTAAGACAATCTGAGTTGGTTCACCCACCCCCAGACAAGAACAAGCCAGTGGTCATGGTCAGCAGGTGCAGAAAACTGGTTTAATTTAGCAGGAGGAGTGAAAACCTGCAGAAAAGGAAGACTGCCACATGGTGAGCAAGGAGCAAAACTGAATACTTCTCCTACTCACAGAGTGATGGAACTATAGAGAAGAAAAAGAGATCTGTCAGAAACGAGGAAAAATCAACATAAAACACAGGCAATCCTCAGAGTCCAAAAAGTGTCAGTGCCCCAAAAAGCAGATGTTAAAACACAATGGTAACTCCCTAGAACAACCCTTCCTATATGACATCCACAGAAATCAGAGACTGAATGACAAAAATGAACAGGAACCAAGAAAAACATGAAGTGAAACAAAATGAAATCATACAGGAAGTAAAAATGGTGAGGGCCAGTTTTGGAAAAAGTTATTCTGAAATAATTAAAAATAAATAACTCCATCCTTGAAATTAATAACAGAGTAACAATGACAGAGAGCAGGCTCAACCAAACATATGGAAAAAAATCTCCGCTTGAAGACTAAAATATAAAATTAATCAAATCTGTCAAAAATATAGAAAAAAAGTTTTAAAAAGAAGAAGCAAAACCTCCAAGAGATGTGGTACTATGTCAAAAAGTAAAACCGATGCCTGATTTTTATCCCTGAAGCAGAAAAGGAAATGGAAAACACCATGAAACAAGCATTTCATGAGGAATTCTCAGAAAACTTCACTATCTTGCCAGAGATGTGATAAGTTCAAGCACAAGAGATTCAGAGAATCCCCACAAGATA
Source organism: Carlito syrichta (assembly GCF_000164805.1). Lineage (NCBI taxonomy): Eukaryota > Metazoa > Chordata > Mammalia > Primates > Tarsiidae > Carlito > Carlito syrichta. The sequence goes on along the minus strand of NW_007260278.1, from coordinate 1,006,097 downwards.
TTACATAAGAAGACCATCCCCTAGATACATAGTAATCCACCTCCACAAAGTAATCATAAAGCAAAAAGTCCTGAAGTCAGTGAGAGAAAGGTCAGACTGCCTACCAAGAAAGATTCACAAGAATTACTCCAGACTTATCTTCAGAAAGACAATTCAGAAGAAAAAGGAGTCCAATTTTTACTGTTCTTAAAGAAAAACAATTCTAACCAAGAATTTCCCACCCCAACAAGCTAAACTTTATCAGTGATTGAAAATTAAAATCCTTCCCAGACATCTGATCTCTAAGAGAATATGCTGCCTCCAGAGCAGCTCTTCAGGAGACTCTTAAGAAGGTGTTGGACACAGGGGGAAAAATTTGCCATGCTCATCACAAAAGTACAGGCAAACACAGAGTTCACAGAGTATACAGAGTACCCACAAAAATGAACACACACATATATAAATACAAAAGTTAAAAGGAAACAACACAATCCCCTAAATCCTATGAAAGATAAACTCTCACATTTCAAAAATCAACTTGAAAATGAATGGACTAAATGCACCATTGAAGAGATATAGAATGGCAAACTGTATAAAAAGCATGATCCAAGGATCTGCTGCCTTCAGGAAACTCATCTCACTTCAAAGGACACAAACAGACTCAAAGTAGTTGGAGGCTGGAAAACAATCTTTTATGCAAATGGAAAACAGAAGACAGAAGTACCCTTTCTGATATCAGACAAACCAGTCTTTAAGCCATCAAAAGTTTAAAAGGACAGAAAAGAACACTACATAATGATAAAAATCTCAATTCTCCATCAAGAAATATCCATCCTAAACATATATGCACTCAACACAGAGGAACAGTTTTTATAAGGCAAGTATTATACTAGACAAACCAAAAGAGTTCATTGATTCTTACACAGTGAGAGTTGGAAACCTAAATAACCCAGTAACAGCCTTAGATAGATCATCAAGGCAAAACACCAACAAGGAAATCCAAAGCCACAACTCAATGCCCAATCAAATGGACTTAATAGACTTCTACAGAACAATTTACCCAACAACCACAGAGTATACAGTCTACTCATCAGCATGTGGAACATACTCTAAGATTGATCGTTTTATTGGTCACAAATCAAGTATGAACACATTTCAATAGATCAAAATAACCTGATGTATCTTCTCAGATCACAGCGGAAGAAAAATAAGTATTGCCACCAACTAATTCCTCTAAAACATACAAAGACATGGATTTTAAACAACAAACTGTTGAACAAATTCTGAGTCAACATGGAAATCAAGACAGAAACAAAAAGATTAATGAAAATGAAGACATATCTTATCAGAATCTCTGGAATGTCATAAAAGCAGTGCTAAGAGGAAAATTCATAACATTGTCACACACAAGAAAACAGAAAGATCAAAAGTAAACAGACTATCATCACACCTAAAGGAGCTGGAAGACAAGATCAGCAGAATCCTAACTTCAGCAGATAAAACCATATCACCAAGATAAAATCATAATTGCAGGACATAGAAGAAAAAAATATTATAGAAAAGATCAACAGGAAAAAAAAGCTGGTTCTATGAAAGAATAACTAAGATTGATGGGGTCCCTGGCATATTGACAAAGGAAGGAAGGAAGGGGAAGGGAAGGGAAAGGAAGGGAAGGGAAGGGAAGGGAAGGGAAGGGAAGGGAAAAGGAAGAGAAGGGAAGGGAAGGGAAAAGGAAAGGAAAGGAAAAGGAAAAGGAAAGGAAAGGAAAGGAAAGGAAAGGAAAGGAAAGGAAAGGAAAGGAAAGGAAAAGAAAGGAAAGGAAAAAAGAAAAGCAAGGGAAATTCCAAATAAACACAATTGAAAATACAAAGGGCAAAGGAAGGAAGAGAAGGAAAAGGAAAGGAGAGGAAAGGAAAAAGAAAAGCAAGGCTAATTCCAAATATACACAATTGGAAATACAAAAGACAATGTCACAACTTACCCTGAAAAAATCCAATAAAGCATCACAGATTATTATGAATACCTGCATACAAATAAACTTGAAAACCTAAAGGAAATGAAGGGTTATTTGACAACACACAACACCCCCAGATTGAAGTCAGAAGAAATTGAAACTCTAAACAGACCAATAACAATCCATGAAATCGACTCGGTTATAAGAAATCTCCTCACCAAAAAAAATGTCCCAGATCAGATGGCTTCTCAAAGGAATTCTATAAAATACACAAATGAGTTTAATGAAAGTATTCCAGGCAATTGAGAATGATGAAATTCTTCCCAAATATTTTAGGAAACTAACATCATACTGATACTCAAACCTGGCACAGACTCAACAATGAAAAAGTAACAAAAGTCAAATCTACGTGATGAACTTAGATCCAAAAAATCTCAACAAGATTCTAGCAAATTGGATCCAACAACACATCTCAATAATCATCCACCAAGACTAGGTAGTCTTCATTCTAGGATGCAGGGCTGATTCAACACTCACAAGACCATAAACATAATTAAGTGCATTAACATATGTACAAGAATCACATGATTATATCATTAGATGCAGAAAAGACATAAAACAAAATCTAGCATCCCTTCTTTTATCAAAACCCTTGGGCACCTAGGGATGAAGGACAAACTCACAGCTAACATTTTGTTCAATGGGCAGAAGTTGAAAGCACCCCCCAAGTTTGGAAAGATGACAGCTGAGTCAGTCAGACTATGCAAGTCCCCATGTCAGTGAGTGAGTGTATGGAAAATTTTGTGTACATGCTGGTGAGTGAGTGGGCATGTAAATGCCTGACTAACTTAGGGGTAAGGAGCTGGTAACCAGGGTTCTCCTGGTGCAGTGACTGGTGCCACAACAGTTGGGCTTGAACACTAGCAATTCCCGGGATGCAGAAGTCAAGCACCATTTTCTTTCTTTCTTTTTTTTTTCAAATCAACAAACCCTCCTTGAGAAGAAAATGCTGCGAGAGACTGTGTAAGTGGAGACTCATGAAGGAGTGACCAGGCCTCTTGTGCAGCGGCTGGTGCTACAGTTTCTCTACTTCATCCCTGGTTCTTCCCAGGTCACAGAAGTTGAGTGCCATTTTTTTTTTAATGGTCAGAAGTTTTCCTATGAAAAAGCAGCAGAGAGAAACTATCGATCCAGGCTCTCCCTCACAATTGAAGAGGAGAGAGATTGCCAGTTTCTAGTTTTGCTTCATCACTTCATTACCTGGCAGGGCACTGGCAGTAGGAACTGCACAAGGAGTCCAGAGGCAAAGTCCCATGGAAGAGGACAAGAGAGGCACCCCAACACCATCTTGAATGTGGGGCAGGAAAGTGCTCTGATTTTCTCACCATGGAGCAACAGACCTGAACTCTGTGACTGGAAGATCAGGGTTTGATAGTGACCCAAAGGGAATATCCTGAAAGCACAAACTTCAGAGGGATCTGACCAGTGCTGAATTCCAAGTGCTCCACCCCCTACCTAGATCCAGCCACGGGACAAAGTGTGTGTCAGAAAAGGATGAGGAAGAACTCCAAAGACATCAGTGATGAGTCCAGGGCTGACCCAAACCCCCTCCTCCCCAGTAATCCTCTGAACATTAGACAAACACAGCTGGGCCAAGAATGAGAGAGACAAATCCAGGCTCTGCCTGGATGTCAATCGCAATAGGAGAACTCCATTCCAGGATAGGTCTGGCTGGGGCACCGCTGTGAGACTACATCACTTGGAAAAAGACAATCCTGTACCTCCCCACTGAATGAGATCTCCCTGATCATATGAGAGTGGGAGGGGAGAACTGCAGCCCCACCCACCTCCACTGCCCCTCCTTCTTCCCTGTTTCAGACCCTGAAGAGAGAGTGAAGGAGGTGACTCTGCAGGAAAGACCTGATTAGAGGAACAATTGCAGAGACTGCCACAAAAAGGCAGGTTTGTTTTATTACTTTCAATTCTTTTTTAATTTTTAAAAAATTTTTGATTATTAGTTTATCTATTTTGAAATTTTTTCCTTTGTGCATGAATGAGTATGTGAGGGTTTGCTCTGCATACCCCCTAATTTTTTTTTCTTTTTCTGTTTCTTTCTTCTTTTATTTGTCATTTTCTGTTTTTATGTGTATGTAATTGATTGAGTGTTCAACTTTCAATTTTGTTGTTGGTTTTTGCTGTTTTGTTGTTCTCTGTTTTTTTAATTACATTTTTTCATAGTTTAAGGTGTGTGTTAAAATATGTGTGAGGACTCAACCTGAATTGTTTTTTTGTTTTTTTTTTTAATTTTCCTCCATTCTTTCTGTTTCTCTTCTCTATTTACTTTGTGCTAGGCATGTGTGTGTGTGTTTAGTTTTCTTGGGTTTTTTAGTTGTTTGTTATTCCAGTTTGTTTTGGGGTGTGTGTGTGTTCGATTGCTTTTGCATTGGTTTCTACTTTGCATCATCATATAGAGTGGTGGTAGGGAGTGGGTCTCAGGGAACACATATCACAACAAGTGAACATTGCAATTTGTAAGTAGTTTCTGATTCCTAGCATACCATCCCCTAATTTATTTGAATTTCAAAAACTACAAGAGACAGAAAGCTTCCCATCCACAGTCCTGTTTTAAAATAGAACAAATCCAGAGCCTGGAGCAGGGAAGAATATAGGACTGAGCAAACATCAGAACGGAAAGCCTCTTCCACTGACACTGAATTACAGACCTAAAGAGAAACATAAGAGATCTGCTACAAATGAGGAAAGGCCAAAGGAAGACCACAGGCAATTTCAAGTGTACCAAAGACAAAATTCCTGAAATATCACACTTTGGAACCCAAACAAAGGAAGTCATCAACACTGATCCCAGAATATGACAGGAATTAAGGAATGGATGGAAAGAGTGAATAAGACTCAAGAAAAAGAAGGTCAACACAGAAAGAACTTGTAACAGAGATTTTGGCAATAAAAAAACTTCATCCAGGAAATAAATAACAATGAAAAGCATGGAAAGCGGAATTAAACTAGTTGAAGAAACAGTCTCAGAACTTGAAGATCAGAATATGTAATTAACTCAATCTGTAAAAAACATAGAAAGAAGATTCAGAAAGAAAGAACAAAGCCTACAAGAGATGTGCAATTATATCAAGAGGTCAAACCTACACCTGATTGGTATCCCAGAAGAAGAAAGGGACAATGAGAACAACTTGGAGCAAGTATTCCAGGAGGTAATCCAAGAAAACTTTCCCCATCTCACCAGAGATGTGACCAGCCAAGCACAAGAGATAAAGAGAACTCACAGAAGACATCAGATGAGAAGACCAATCCCTAGACATAGTAATTCACCTACACAAATTAGGTGCAAAAGAAAAAATCCTAAAGACAGCAAGAGAGAAAAGTCAGACTACCAACTGGGGAACACCAATCAGAATAGCAGCAGACCTAACAGCAGAGACATTGCAAACAAGAAAGGACTGGGGCCCTATATTCAAAGTCCTCAAAGATAAACAATTTCAACCAAGAATTTCCTATCCAGGCAATCTCAGCTTCATCAGTGACAGAGAATTAAAAACCTTCCCAGACATCCAATCCCTAAGAGATTATGTGGCTTCCAGACCAGCTCTACAGGAGACATTTAAAAGTGAAGAAAGAAAGCAAAGAAGAAAGAAAAAAAAGAATGACCATGCATTTCCCAAGAGAACAGCAGAGCACAGAACCAACAGAGAATACAGTGCAACAAGAAACTTGAAAACACACACATACAGAAACACCAAAGTCAAAAGAAAACAAAGAAAAAACTTTATAAGAATATCATGCAATAAACAATCACATTTCAATAAACAGCCTGAATGTGAATGGACTAAATGCGCCACTGAAATGACACAGAATGGCAAACTGGATAAGAAACCATGACCCAATTGTTTGCTGCATCCAAGAGACTTATCTCACTACAAGGAACACACACAGACTCAAAGTGAAAGAATGGAAAATGAGTTTCCAGGCAAATGGATCACAGAGGAAGGCAGGAGTTACGATTGTATTGAAAGTATTCTAGGAATTTGAGAAAGATGGAATTCTCCCCAAATCATTTTATGAGGCTAACATCACACTGATACCCAAACTGGGTAAAGCTTCAACAACAACAACAAAAGAATTACAGGCCAATATCCCTTATGAACATAGATGCAAAAATTCTCAACAAGATTCTAGCAAATCACATCCAAAAATTCATCTCAAAAATCATCTACCATGGCTAAGTAAGCTTCATCCCCAGGATGCACGGCTGGTTCAACATTTGCAAGACCATAAATGTAATTAAAGACATCAACAGATGCAAAAACAAGAACCACATGATTATATCATTAGATGTAGAAAAAGCTTTTGATAAAATCTAGTATTCCTTCTTGATAAAAACCCTAAAACACCTAGGTATAAAAGGAACATACCTCAAAATAGTGTCATCTATAATAAATTCACAGTTAACATATGGATAAATAGACAGAAACTGGAAGCATTTCCCCTCCAAACTGGAACAAGACAAGGCTGCTCACACTCACCCCTCTTATTCAACATTGTGTTGAAAGTCCTAGCTCTGGAAATTAGACAAGAGAAGGAAATTAGGGGCATCCATATAGGAAAAGAGGAAGTCAAGTTATCCCTCTTTGCTGATGATATGATCCTATACCTTGAAAATCCAAGAGAATCTGTCAAAAATCTGCTTGCACTGATAAAAGACTTTGGCAAAGTCTCAGCATACACAATAAAAGTGCAAAAGACAGTTGTATTCCTATACCCAACAACAAGCAGGCAGAGACCCAAATAAAAATCACAATCCCATTCACAATAGCCACAAAAAAATGAAATACCTCGACATCTTCCTAACCAGAGAAGTGAAAGACCTTTACAATGAGAACTACAAAACACTGCTTAAAAAACCCAAGAAGACACAAACAAACAGAAAAGTATTCCATGCTCATGGACAGGAAGAATCAACATTGTTAAATTATCCATCCTACCAAAGGCAATCTACAGATTCAATACAATATTCATTAAGTTACCAACATCATTCTTCTCAGACCTGGAAATGACAATACAGAAATTCAAATGACCACAGATAGCCAAAACAATTCTTATCAAAAGAAACAAAGCAGGAGGTAACACAATTCCAGGCTTCAAACTTTACTATAAGGTTATAGTAATCAAAACAGTCTGGTATTGGTACAAGAACAGGCATATAGACCAATGGAACAAGATAGAGATTCTGAAATCAAAGCCTCAATTTCTCAACCAACTTATTTTTGACAAAGTCTCCAACAACCACCACTGGGGAGAGGAGAACCTATTCAGTAAATGGAGCTGGGAAAACTAACTGACCACATGCAGAAGATTGAAAGAGGACCCCTACCTATCACCATGCACAAAAATTAACTCTAAATGGATCAAAGACCTAAATGTAAAACCTCAGACTAAAAGAATCTTAGAAAACGCAGCAGACACCCTTATGGAAATTGGAACTGGCAACAAATTTCTATTCAAAACCATACATGGCCATACTTTAAGAAATAAGATAGACAAGTGGGACCTCCTCAAACTAACGAGCTTCTGCAAAGCGAAATAAACCATCAAGAGCGCAGGGAGACAGCGCACAGAATGGGGAAAAATATTTGCCAACTGTATATCTGACTAAGGTCTAACATCTAAGATCTACGAAGAACTCAAACGCCTGAAAGGAGAAAACAAAACAAAACAAAACAAAACAGTCCCTTTAAAAAGTGGGTAAAAGACATGAATAGACACTTCTCAAAAGAAGATATATGGGCAGCCAACAGATACATGAAAAAGTGCTCAGCCTCACTCATCATCAGAGAAATGCAAATCAAAACCACATTGTGATACCACCTAACCCTGTAAGAATGGCCATCATTAATAAAACAAACAACAACAGATGTTGGCAAGGATGGAGAGAAAAAGGAACGCTTCTACACTGCTGGTCAGAATGCAAACTAATGCAACCTCTTTGGAAGACAGAGTGGTGATTTCTGAAAGAACTAGACATTGACCTTCCATATGACCCAGTGATTCTCCTATTGGGAGTATACCTGGAGGAACTCAAATCATTCTACAAAAACGATACCTGCACACATATGTTTGCTGCAACTCTATTGACAATAGCAAAAACATGGAACCAACCATGTTGCCCATCAAAACTGGACTGGATTTAAAAAAATGTGGTACATATACACAATGGAATACTATGCAGCCTTAACGAAATACAAACATGAACTTCACAGCAACTTGGATGAATTTAGAGTTGATCATACTCAGTGATCTATCACAGAGACAAAGAACAGAGTACTATATGATCTCACTCATCAGCAGACCTGGAACAATTATAATACTATAAGAAAGGGATTGGCAGTAGTGGGAAACTGTCAGGGGAGTGGGGGTGAGATTGGCATTTGAGGTAAACTGCTAGGGGAGAGGGGCATACCTTATCAACCTGGTACCTGCATAATCAACATTTGTATACCTAACCCTGAATTGTATGCCACATCTTTATAATAAAAAAAAGAAAGCACCCCCCAGTAATGGGAACAAGACAAGGTGCCTATGCTCACCCTTCCTGTTCAACATACCGATCTGAATAGGAAAAAGGAAGTCAAGCTATTCCTTTTTGTAGATGACATGATTCTATATCTTTTTTTTTTTTTTTTTTGAGTTGGCGTCTCACTCTGTCGCCCAGACTGGAGTGCAGTGACACGTTCCTAGCCACTGCAGCCTCGACCTGCTGGGATCCAGCGATCCTTCCGCTTCAGCCTTCCAAGTATCCGGAACTACACGCGCATGTGACCACGCCCGGCTAATTTTTGATTTATTGTAGAGATGAGGTCTCACCAAGTGACCCAGGAGGGTCTCAAACCTGCAGGCTCAGGCAATCCACTCACCTCGGCCTCCCAAAGTGCTGGGATTACAGGCTGAGCCACCGAGCCCGGCTGATCCTATATCTTAACAACTCAAGGGAATACATCACAGCACTGATAAACAATTGTTAAAATTTAGGAGTACAAATGCAATGTACAAAAGACAGTTGCATACTTATACACCAGCAACAAGCAAGCAGAGAATCAAACAAAAAACACAATCCCAATCACAATAGTCACACAAAAACTGAAGTACTTTGGCATCTACCTAACCAGAGAAGTGAAAGTCCTTCACAATGAGAGCAACAAAATACTGCTCAAATAAATCAAGGATGACACGAATGGAAAAATACTTCTTGCTCATGGATTGGGAGAATCAACATTCTCAAGATGTTCATTCTACCCAAGGCAATCTACAGATTTGATGCAATACCCATCAAATTACCAAAATCATTCTTCTAAACCCTGGAAATGACAATACAGAAATTCACATGGAAACAAAATAGAGGATGAATAGCTACACAATCCTCAGAATAAGGAACAAATAAGGAGATAACACACTTCTAGATTTTATTACAAGGTTACAAGTAAAACAGCCTGGAATTGGTCCAATAATAGGCACATAGACCAATAAAGCAGGGCAGAGATTCTGGAAACAAAAACAATCAACTAATTCATGTTTGACAAAGCTACCAATAACAATCACTGGGAAGAGGAGACCATATTTAGCAAAAGGTTCTGGGAAAACTGGTCAACCATGTGCTAAAGAATGAAACTGGACCCCTACATATCAACATACACAAAAATCAACTGTAAATGGATCAAAGCCTTAAATGTAATACATCAATCTATAAGAATCCTTGAAGAAAACATAGATAACATCCTTATGCACATAGGAGTAGGCAAAAAGTTCTTGAACAAGTCCCCAAAAGTGAACGCCATAAAAGCTAGGATAGACAAATGGGACCTCATCAAACTGAAAAGCTTTTGCACAGCAAAAGAAATCATTAGGAGAGTAAAGAGACAACCTACAGAATGGGGAAAAAAATTGCAAATTATGCCTAACATCCAGGATCCAAGTAACTCAAGCAGTGAAAGAAGAAAAAAATCATTAAAACTGGGCAAAGGAAATGAACAGAAACTTCTCAAAAGAAGACATACAAGCAACGTATAGACACATGAAAAAATACTCAGCCTCACTAAACATCAGAGAAATGCAAATCAAAACTACTGTGAGATACCACCTAACTCCAGTAAGGATGGCTACCATAAATAAGTCAACAAATAACAGATGCTGATACAGCTGCAGTGAAAAAGGAACACTTCATACTGGTGGTGAGAGTGCAACCTAGTTCAACCTCTATGGAAAGAAGAACTAAAAATTCATCTTCCATATAGTCCAACAATCTCTCTTCTGGGAATATACCTGGAGGAACATAAATTGTTCTACAGAAAAGACACCTGCACATGCATGTCTATTACCACACTATTCACAGTAGCAAAAACATGAACATAATACTACTGTCCATCAAAATGGACTGGATAAAGAAAATGTGGTACATATAAAGAAAATGTGGTACATATACATAATAGAGTATTACATAACCATAAAAAAACATAATGGACTTTGCAGTAAATTGGTTGGAGTTGGAGACCACCATACTAAGTGATCTATCACAGCAACAGAGAACTGAATACTTAGTACTGCATGTTCTCACTGATAAGTGAGCCCTGAACAATAGTCATATGAGCACAAGGGAGGGATTGATAGTTACTGGCCCTGGCTAGGAGTTGGAGGGAGGGAGAAAGGTGGGAGACACATAACAACACAATGGGTACCTGGCCCACTACCAGGCAGAGTGAGGGCCAGTTGGAAGCCCAAGTTTCACCTGAATGCAGCCTATTATGTAGTTAATCTTCATTTATTCCCCATAAGTCTATAATAAAATAAAAAAGTTAAAAAGATATTTACCCTACTTTATATATTACCCTAGATGCTCACTTTGCACAAGGGGATAATTATTTTGAATGGCTACCTTAGGTAAAATGCTTGGTTTTGAGGATGGTGGGTCTCTACATTCATCTCCATTAGAATCACATAGATTTAGGTAGAAAAGAGGATAGTTTTTAAAATGAAGAAATAGAGTCAGATATTGTAATGTGAAGCAGCATCTTGAGTCCGATTACTTAAATCTAAATTCTGCCTTTACCAGGTACGAACTGTTAAATACAAGAAAATTTACTTGAGCACATTGTGCCTCAGTTTTCTTTTCCTAAAGTAGATTAGGAATCATACCCAGGAACAAAAGGTATCTTCAGACAATGAGAATAAGGAATAACTGGCATAAGGCAACTACAACACCCAGAATAATGGCTCACAAACAATAATCACTCAAAAATATTTTCTATGATGACATTAATGCAATTCTTAATCTTAAGCATTCACAGTGTGTTCCTTTGATCCCTGAATATTTTTTAATGATGCATTAATGTACAGGGGAATTTAAAATAGTTATTCATTGTGGTCTAGACATTGTGCTCTCAGAAGATATCTATGCAGGGGAGGAATAGAGAGAATGAATTGCATCTCATCTGGAATTGTGACCTAAATTTATGAGCTTTGTATGTTGTGCCTCCAAGAGAGATTTTATTTGAAAACAGAATTCCACGGGTAAAATACAGTTTGTAACCCACTGGTGCTCTAAGACATCATCTTTATAGGTCTAGGTAAATCATAAATGGAACACCTAAAATAAAACAAAACAAAAAAAATAGCAGTATGGTGCTTGTTACAAGAGGACTGAACAGAAAGCAGAGATGAATAATGTCATATATTGTATTGCTCCAGGAAAGCAATTTGTTGTCACCACTCTACTGAGCATTTTTCAGTAGTGTCATTTTTATAGAGAGTAGACTACATTGTTATATTATAATGCTATTAAGCATATCAAATATCATATGCTTAAAGAACTAAAGATGCATATCTTCTTTTACACTGGAAAAAGAATCTTATTATTTCTTTCACAAGTGGAATCAGAACACTGATAGATACTATAGCAATTTATGAACTGTGGACAAAAATGAGAGCATAAAAGCACAATAATATTAGGATTCCAGCTATGCTTATCTCATTATCGCAGTCAGAGCAGAAGACATTTTAAGACTTTATGTACAGAGAATGTTAAGTGTTTTCAAATGATCATTTTTAAATATTTGAAGATGGAAATTTAATAAGATTTGTCTGTAGAAGACAGGTATGGTTCTAGAAAAAGACTCAGTACTTTCTCAAACATTTACATGAATATAATGTAGCTTCAATACACAACACTTTTTTTGTTTTCCTCAATTGCTGAATTGTAAAAGAAATTAATTTTACCAATCATCTTCTGGAAAGTGACAGTTAAACTTGCAAGAGAAGAATTAGCAACTGAAGGTATCAAATTCTGGGATGAATATTAGAAAAATGTTTATGAAACAAAAAATATTTGTTTATTTTGATTACAGTCATCTAAATAGCTATGTTTACACTGAGTCTATTCACCAATTTTGGATCTTTTTGTTCTATCATTTTTTAAAAATAAACACTAGCTTTAATAGGAAATCTTTCCTTATCTTTAAAAATGATAAGAAACAACAAACAAAGATCCTTTGGAAAGAACTTATTTAGAAATTTTATGTTTTTCTACGCTTTAGAGAATTGATTTCTGGGTTAATAATTCTCATCGAGGGCCCTTGCCGAGATCTGAGCGCGAGTCCCGCCTCTGCCCTGTGCATCTGGGAGCCAGCCCTCGCCTCTCATCCCTGTCGTGGGGTGGAAGGGGGCTACCTCGCCCTGTCGAGCTGGGGTCCCAGCCCCCGGCTGCGGGCCACCGTCGGAGACCACCAGGCCGGCGTCTTCCCTTCCAGCGCACGTCCAGGGCCCCGGGCCACGCGGACGCCGCTGGGCGCCACGGGAAATGCCCTGGGGGCGGCG
>NW_007260278.1:931512-993244 GCF_000164805.1 Carlito syrichta | reverse complement strand
CGGAGGTGAGCGCGGGAGCTGGGTCTCGTGGGTGAGGGGCTAAGACACGGAGAGCTGCGTGAACCGCGTGTCTTTCCTGTTTGAGAGTCGCCTCCGAATTTTGTTCCAGGCTGCTTTTTCCTCGTGGTGGACCGTGGAGGACCCCCCCCCCATCCTGGGGGACAGTTCACAAGGTGGGGGCGCGGTGGCTCGCGCTTGTAATCCTAGCGCTTTGGGAGGCCAAGGCGGAAGGATCTCTTGAGCCCAGGAGGTTGAGACTGCAGTGAGCTATGATTGTGCCACTGCACTCCATCCTGAGTGACAGAGCGAGGCCCTGTCTCCAAAACAAAGAAAAAAGAAAAAATGGTATGTGGGGGGGGGGCAGAGTCGGATGACAAGAGAGGCATTTTAGCAAAACCAGTCTGGGGTCATCCTACCCCCAGATGTCTCCTACTCCCCTTTTGGGTGGCAGCCCATTCCATCCTCCAAGCCAGATAATCCTGCTCCACGCAGGCCACCTCAGTGCGGCTGATACCAAAGGACCTCAGCTGTGTCCCGTGTGGCTGCCTTGTCTCCATGCTGCCGTGGGCCGTTGTCTGCAAAGTTCTTCCAGGCGTGCCCATTTCCTCTCAGCCATGCCAGCACCGCGTGTTACGATTTTCTGAGGTTTTAGCATTTAATGTTGACTCCTGCTCTGCAGCTTTATCGCTAGTGTCTTTGGCGATGGACGTAATGGGGGGCGGGGTTTCCCATCAGCGTGTCCCCTTTGGCGAGTTGGCTGTGAGATCCCTTGCCTGCTTGACTGTGTTTTTCTCCCCTAACCACCGCTGGAGTACAGGTCCCTGCGTTTAGGGAGGTGCCCTGTGACCCAGAACTGATGCAGCCCTAAAACCGGGGGACCATGCGCAGCCGGGGCGCTTGGCCCCGTTGGCGGCACCCTTCAGGTGTTTGGGGCCCAGAACCTCGCACAGCAGGTGAGGGTTCGCAGGAGGCTGGGAGGAGGCTATATGGGGACAGAGGCCTCCACTGAGCCGGTGCCAGCTGTGTCCTGGAGAGAATGTAAAATAATAATAAGAAGAATATCTAGTTAAAGAAGAAGGTTAGGTACCTGACCAAACACAGACATAGTGAACAAAATTTATGTCGCCTGTTTGCGTGGAGAATTTTTTTTTGGGGGGGGTGGGTAGGTGGGTCGGGTTTCAGGGTCTCACTCTGTCACCCAGACTGGAGTGCAGTAACATGATCGTAACTTGCTACAGTCTTGAATTCCTGTCTCATCCTCCTGAGTAGCTAAGACTACAGACCTGTCTCCATGTCTGACTTTTTCTTTCCTTTTCTTTTTTTTTGTATAGACAGTGTCTCACTATGTTCCCCAACCTAATCCCACACTCCTGGATTTAAGCAATTCTCCTGCATCGGCTTCTCAAAGTATTGGAACTATAAGCATGAGCCAACGCATCCAGCCAGATTTTGTTTTTTAATTGAGAAAATATGATAGAACTGTCAACATAACATGAAAATAGCTAAATTGTGTCATATATGACATTATTAATTAGCAATATAATAAAAAATATTATACATTTTATTCGGGCTTTATAATGACCATGTCCAGGCGCTCTGTGATGCTCTCCACACTAATGTTATTCATGCCATGCCTATGTAACTTTTATATGTGAAAAAAACACCTATACCAATAAATAGAAACTTAAAAGTGGATTAATTATAAAAATGTAAATTTATTTAAGTATGCTAAAATATACATTTTTTGTCTAGTCTTAAAGGATTTAGTAACAATTTGAGGAAGAAATGAGAAGCATTAACGTAATCTAAAAGTGGCCTTGGCAAAGGCTTCAAGTCTAGTCTCTCAGGAAAATAAAATAGAAGAATATATTTATATATTGTTTATTGTAGTTGATACTGTGACTAGAGGAAATGTGATACTGACCTAGAGATAACTACATGTTGGAATTAACAGATAAGGATTTTAAAGGAATTATTATAATTATGCTCATGGAAGTAATAAGGGATATGAATTGTAGTTGATAGGAAAAATGACTGGAGACGTCAAGGTTTCTGTGTTATGTTTTGTTATCTTTATAGCATAAATAACTTGCTACAAGATATGGATTCATGGGCAACCCTTATAATACTACATGCATTATTCATGCCGATTAGTGAATTAAAAATGACTTAAGATACATCTAAAATGGTAGCTGACCTTCGAACAACATGTGTATTACCAGCATTGACCCCCAGTGCAGTCAAAAATTCACATATAACTAACTTTTGACTCCCCAAAAACTTAATTACTAATAGCCCACTGTTGACTGACAGCCTCACTAATAAGAGTCAACACATATATTGTATGTTATAGGTATTATATGCTATATTCTTACAGTGAAGTAAACTAGAGAAAAATGTTATTGAGAAAATCATAAGAAAGAGAAAATATACTATTCATTAAGTGGAAGTGAATCATCATAACTCATTCACTTTGAGTAGGCTATCTAGGAGGAGAAACAGGAGGGATCGGTCTTGCTGTCTTGGCATGGCAGAGGCAGAAAATGGAAGAGGAAGCAGGCACACACAGTGTAGATTTACAGAAATATACACAAGTTTCCGTCTGACATTTTTGTTTTTTCATTTCTCTAAAAATGTTTCTATACCATACCAATCGTTCTTCCACCATCTGCTTTAGTTTCAGTGCCCGTATCATAGCAGGGCACATGTAAAAGAAGTCAAAGTCACCCTGGAATAATAGAACGCTTCTGCCAGATTGTCTGTTAGTTTGTTTCCTGGCACTGTTTTCCCTACATCTTCCTCACCGCCTGGCACTGGTTTAGGAACATTCATCTCCACTAGGTTTTCTTCTGTTAATTTTTCTTGTTTTGCGTCTATTTTCTCTTTGATACATATTTTTAAATCCTTCACACACAACTTTTTTGCCATATCCACAGTCTCTTTCTTGAGTTCCTTGATTGGGTTATTGTAAATCCTGTAAAGTCATGCACAACATCTAAGCACAGTTTTTTCCAGCAGTGGTTTGTTTTGAGTTTGATGATTTTCATGGCTTTTTCTGCAACAATGGCAGAATGTTCAATAGTGTATTCCTTCCAGACTTCCATGATGTTTTCCCTGTCAGGGTTCTCTATTCCATAGCATTGATTCTTCCCATATAGTCGGTGTATACTGAGCTTTAAAGATCTTTATGACTCCCTTATCTAGAAAATGAATTTGAAATCTTGGGTTTGGAGTGCAAGCAGACTACGTCAGCACATTCAGTGTTGAACTAATGGGGTTCCAGGTGGCCAAGAACATTGTCCAATATTAAAATAACTTTAAAAGGGAGTTCCTTATTGGCAGGGTACTTCATGAATTAAGGAACAAAGCATTTGTGGAGCCAATCCTGAAAAAAAGGTTTTCATTGACCAGGCCTTCTTGTTGTACAACTAAAAAACTAGCAGCAGGTGTTTATCTGTCCCCATTAAGACTCAGGGATGAGAAACTTTCTAGGTAAGGGCAATCCTGATTATAAGCACTACTGCGTTTTTATAAAAGAATATAATTAGCCTATCTTTTCCTGCCTTAAATCCTGATACCTTCTCTTCCATCCTAGTGATAAATGTTCTTTGAGGCATTTCCCTTCCCTAATCCCCAAAATAGGACACTTTTATCTGCATTATAAACCTCTTCAGGCAGATATCCTTTCTATCCAACGATTACTTTGATAGTGTCTGGGAATTCATCTGCCCCTTCTTAGCAGAAGATACTCTCCTGTTATCTTGACTTTTGTTTTTTTTTTAGGCCAGACTTCTTTCTAAAATTGCCAAGTCCTCTTTGCTGGCATTAAATTCTTTGGCTTTAGATCCTTCACCTTCCTCATGCTTTAAGTTGTCATATAGTGAATTCACTTTTTCTTGACTCATGTTAGAGTCTATAGGTATGCATTTCTTATGGCAATCCTGCACTTACATAAAGGTATATTTTCAATATAAGATTTTAAAAAGTATTTTGCAAGAAGTGCAAGGTTTTCAAGCCTGTTGGCATAGCTGCAGCAATGGTTTCACAAATGTCTTTTTCTTTTTCTTTCTTTCTTTCTTTTTTTTTTTTTTTTTTTTTGAGTTGGAGTCTCACTCTGTCACCCAGACTGGAGTGCAGTGGCTGCTCCCGGCCACTGCAGCCTCGACCTGCTGGGCTCCGGCGATCCTTCCGCCTCAGCCTTCCAAGTAACCGGAAACTACAGGCAGGTGCTACCACGCCCAGCTAATTTTTGATTTATTGTAGAGATGAGGTCTTGCCAAGTTGTCCAGGCGGGTCTCGAACCCGCGGGCTAGGCAATTCACTCACCTCAGCCTTCCAAAGCGCGGGATTCTAGGCTGAGCTGCTGAGCCACCGAGCCTGGCCCCTTTTCTTTTTTATTAAGGTCCTTATGCTGAATTCATTTATCTTGAAATGGTGAGTAACCACAGCAGCAGAACTCAGTCTGTGTAGCATATCAAGCAATTCAACTTTTTCTTATAATGTGATAACTTTTCTCTACTTCTTGGGGAGCACTTCCAGCATCACTAGTGGCACTTTGAATGGGTCCCATGCTGTTAGTCAAGGTTTATGTATTGCAATAAACATAATAAAAAATACCTGAGAATTGTTAAAGATCACTTTTTACTGCAACATGGAAATTACTGGAGAGACAGACTGTTAGCATGTAGATGATTAGCATAACATGGAGTTTTAAACAAACACAACACTTGAGCTCACCGCAACAGCAAAAGGAAGTGACTAAAAATTATTGCAGTAGTATAGTATATACTACAATTAATTTTTATGCAGTTATGATTTAATACTGTGTTTTTAGGATTTTAACATTGTCCTTGACTTTAAATGATTTTATGCATGGTCTATAAGTGTTTGTGTACATAATTTTTGATAAATTTTGTTTTTCCTAATATATTTGCATATATTTCATGGTAGTAAATGGTACAATAGACTAGTATCAACATATTTTATAGTTTCATGACATACTTAAATTTTAATAATTCCTTTGATATTTCATGTCACATACAACAGTTCATATGTGAGGTTTTTCAAAATGCTAAAAATGTTTCCAATATAATTACTGAAAATAATATTCATATAAGGAAACCCATGCAGTTCTAATCCATATTGTTCAAGCGCCAACTGGATTTATTTTTTGTTCTGTGCATTCTACATATCACGTTTCACTCTCTAAAATTTTTATTAACTGGAATGTGATTCTATGAAGCAAAGGATGATGTGATATACCTTTATAAATCTTTATATAAACATAATATCCATGCTTTCTCTACCATGTTCCTTCTACTGAGTCTTCAGCAGCAAAATTGTTATGATGCATATTTCTACTAAAGATCTGCTCAAGGCAACCCAAACTTTTATTATTCATGCCCCTCAATATTCTTCAGACTTTGTCCATTACCTACTTTCAAGAGGTAATTAAATTGAAACTAGAATCTTCAGGGTGGGTCCTAATTTAATCAGTAGAAGGCCTTAACAGCAAATGAACTGGCAACCCCTTAAGGGATAGAGAATTCTGACAGCAGATTCCCTTGGTTCTGCAACAACAACTCTTGTCTGGGTCTTTAGCCTGCCAGACTACCCTGAAGATTTATAACTCTCCAACCCTCATAATTGTGTAAGCCAATTCCTTAAAATAAATATAACTCTTTCCATATGTGTGTGTATGTGTGTGTGTGTGTGTGTGTGTGTGTGTGTGTGTGTGTGTATAATACATATACATACTTGTGTATATATACATATATATATACATATTCTTTCTTCACATCTTTGATTCTCTGGAGAACCCTACTACAGAAGGCATAAAAGATTAAAGAAAAATAAACATGTAATAATGTCAGTAAATAAAAAATACATTAATAAAAGTCAACAATTAGTCATTATAAAATCTCATTATACATTAGAATTAAAAGTTAATTTGTATTCCCCAAAAGACACAAAAGTACAAACAAAAGGGAACTGTATAAACTAGCAGAAAAATTTATAACACATCTAACTGACAAAACAATAATATACAGAGTATATAATTTCTATAAATATACTAAAAAGTTAAAGTTTAATTAAAAATTGTAAAAGCTTATGAAGATACATCTAATAAAATAAATAAATTTAACCCCAAAACATTAGAATGTATATTCTATCTCATAGTAATCAGGAAAATAGAAAAATACAAAATTCATTTCAAAATTTATCAGATTGGTAAAAATTAAGACATCTGAAGACATCTATAAGACAGGAAAATTTGAATATGATATTTGAAGAATATGAAATCTAAATTGATAAAACCTCTTTGGTAGAAAATTTACTTTTGTGTGAGAAATAGCTACCATCTGTGCAATTAATTCCATTTTGAGGTATATAATAGGTGAAATTTTGCACATGTGCACCTGGATACATGTAGAAACATATATAAAGCAACTTTTTAAACTTTCTACATTTTTTACAACAAAACACACTGAAGATAGCCCTAGTATATATTGTCTAGTATATGTATAAATATATTATAAAATGTATTCCTACAGTTGCTTTTATCAGCAAAGACTAATATCAGAATATATTATATGTGGTAAAATAAAAATGTATAAAGAAAACAAAAACAGTATATTTTATCTAAACATATTACATAATTCATAAAAGCATAACCAAAATATAGAAACAATAAGCAAAATTAATGTTTAATGTAACTTTTTCTAACAAAACTATCTAATCATTATTTCTATTTAATATACTATTGTTCTTCATTGTTCTGCTTACAATTTGTAAATAACAAAATTGTAATTAACATTGCATGTGGTATAAGAATCTATAATTGATTCAAAGTTCTTGTGATAGTCTTTGTACATTACCATGAACTGAATTATTACAGTAAAATACTGGCTTAGTTAAAATTGAATCTCAACAACAACGTCAGGTATTTAGATTTTGAAGATTTAATATAAATTATACTATTAACATATTAGAGACAAAGAACAAGCTAAATTATGAGCTTGAATATAGTATTTAAAATTCAAAAAAGTAAATGCTTGCAAAGAATTTTATTCTTTCTGGGAAGTTCATTGCCCTCCCAGAAGAAGCCAAACATCACTCAGTTACAGAAATTGTCTAGTTCATTCAAAATCTAAAATTCTATAATTTAGTAAAAGGCAAGCACTTTAAATTTAGAAACTTATTAAGTTAATCATGATATCCCAAATATTCTCATTTACTGAATAAAAATGGATAAATATAATGTAATAATTGTATACATCGAGTGCATAATTCTCAAATTATAGGCAACAAAATTGAGACTCAAAAATAGAAAGTAAGCATCCTCAAATCTCACATCACATAAATTAGAAGTCATGAAATCAATTATATCTCTAAAGTTTGGTCTCTTTTCACCATGCTCCACAAGGGGCAATAAATAAGGACACAACAGAGATTCCCCTACCCGAATCTTTTTCTTAACAGTCAGTCATTGAAAGATGAAATTTCCAGCCGGGCTTGGTGGCTCAGCCTGTCATCCCGTGCTTTGGGAGTCCGAGGTGAGTGAATTGCCTGAGCCCACGGGATCGAGACTCGCCTGGGCAACTTGGTGAGACCTCATCTCTACAATAAATTAAAAAAAAAAAAAATTAGCCAGGCGTGGTAGCCCATACCTGTAGTTCTGGCTACTTGGAAGGCTGAGGCAGAAGGATCGCTGGAGCCCAGCAGGTCGAGTCTGCGGTGGCCAGGAGTGGCCACTGTACTACAGTCTGGGTGACAGAATGAGGCTCCAACTCAAAAAAAAAAAAAAAAGATGAAATTTCCAATATTGAAATTTTAATTGTTTGGCTAACAGCATTGTTCCTTTGATAAAAATTGATTATCTCCAAAAATATAACACTTTTTTTGAGCATCATTCCTCAATACCATAGGGTGAATTAGTTAATAAGAGTATTTTGAAAAGTTTGCTTTGGATGAGTTTTATAAAGTGTAACACCTGGATTCAGGTGATAGAACAGCCTAAGTATAGAATGTTACCGGAGTCAGTTTCCTGTTTGCTTAAAAGCGAAGGCCTAGAGTCATACACAACTTGTGTTCATTTTTCTGACACCAACCACCACTTAGTGTGCTACTGTAGGAAATCACTTAAACATTTCAGATCACATGAACTTAATCTGTAAAAGAGGGTTAATAACTAAACCTAAATCATAGACTGTTTAGGAATTAAAAATAGGAAAAAGCACTAAGCACAATTCACATATACTTAATTCACTTCAGTGCTAAATAAATAAATGGTAATTATTAATATTTTGGGTAACCATGCAAGAGCAAAATGAATGTAAAGTTACAGAAGTCAGTGAAAATACAAATTTAATTAATCCCTAATCAGGAAGCATGAGATTTAGCTTCATCAACAGCTCTCTGTGAACGATTGGGTAGATAATTTTAACCTCTTTGCATCTTATTTTTAGAATGAGGGGGAAATATAGTGTGTGGATAATGATTCCTAAGTGTCCTTTAATTTCAAATGTTTAGTGATTTTCATAATTGTATTTTATACTAACCCTAGCTACAACAACCTAAAAACAGCTTTTCTACACAGTAAATTTTAATGTCTAAGAAGTAGAATTCTTTGGAAGTTACTTTACAACAGACAATGGACTGAGTGACAGAATGTAGAGCAAGAAGATCTTATAGCATCTAGATTATTAAATGTCATACCAGTAAGTATAGAGAAAAATCATGATCATTATGATTTTACTTTTTAATTTTTATATTAGAATGCTTCAAAATACAACTATAAAAGGAAAAACTTGTTTTGGAAATATTTTTTATTCTTTGAATCAGATAAAGTCATAATTTCTTGCTCAGTCTAATTGGAGAAAGTTGTTGTAATAAAGGAAAAAGAGAAGAAGAAAAAAGCTCTTCCTGGAGGTTTCTACTGCCTTAAATTACAGCACAATCTCATTAAGCAGTAATGGAAATGGAAATTACTTGCTCATGTAGCCCTGATTGTATTCCTGTTAGGCCGTTTGCATACTGTTCAATGATTGGATTACTGGTGAGGCTGAGAGGTCTCAGAACTGCATTCCTATGCATTCTCATCTAATTCTACTGCTGTGAGTATGAGAAGAAATCATTTCCTGAACTTTGTAACCTGATCCTTATGGAAGCATACAATTCTTTAGATTTTAGATGAGTATAAGTGTAAACTCTTCTGATGTTGGCTCAAAGCTGCATCATTTAAAAAGTTTAAAATATTCTTCACCATGTTATATCATGGAATGTTAATAACTGTGTTAACCATTTCAAATATAATGAGCCATTACTTACTTTTTCAATAACGGCCTGTGTGGAATGAAAAAAAAAAAATGGAAATCAGAAATAGCAAAGCAATTTCTGGTTAACATAGTCACCAGTTTTTTTGGGGTTTTTTTGTTTGTTTTTTTCCCCACTTCCTCCTGTAGTCATTTTTTAATTATCTGAGGATATTTAATTCCTTCCCAGTTTAAGTCCCTATGAAGGTTAAAAGAATGTCTTTTTGTCTCCTTCAGGAACTAACATCTGATAAGCTACTTTGCTGTTTTAAACAAATAAACATATATTTCTAATAATCAATTTCTATATACTTATCTACCATCTATCAGTCTATCTTTACATACACATACATACACAAAGAAAGTTTAAAAAAAATAAAAGACACATGGAATTTTTAAGTTGTCTCCTCCCAAGGTTTGTCACTAGCTTTAAAAACATTATCAGCACTAATCAATTTATTTCACATGTTTTATTCATCTATATGTATAGAAATGTGAATAGTAGTCACACAAAAACATTAGATATAAAATGAGTGTTGGCATTTGAGTTATATCTGTCAGTATTATATATACATCAATAATATCGGAGGGACTAGCTTTTTAAGAGACCGATTCCTCAAAACCACTGAGATTTCTAAAGTGCACATGGATATCTGTTTTTAAATAAAGTACTAATGTCATAACTGATTTTTTTTAAAACTGTTCAGCATTGGAAAAATACTCAAATAGTAGATAGGAAAAATGTATATTTAGAAAATGTTCCAAAGCAATTTTTCCTTAGTTTGAGCTTATTTATGCCATTTTCTTCTTTTTAACCAATTAGTTCTCTTAATTATAATGCTTTTTCTTATGGAATGTTAAAACTTGAAATTGGATCAATTATAATAATGACATTAATAGAGACATAGGTAACATTTTATTTATCAAGTTAGGACTGACATATTATTAATAAGCTGTCAGAGGTTAGCCCCTTGAGATCTAGCCTTAAACTACTTAGATCTGAATTCTTAGGATGTAGAGCAGTGTCAATCAGAAAGTGAGAATTCAGCCAGGCTCGGTGGCTCAGCCTGTAATCCCGCACCTTGGGAGGCTGAGGTGAGTGGATTGCCTGAGCCCGCGGGTTCAAGACCCGCCTGGGCAGCGAGACCTCATCTCTACAATAAATCAAAAAATCAGCCGGGCGTGGTAGCCCATGCCTGTAATTCCGGCTACTTGGAAGGCTGAGGTGGAAGGATCGCCGGGACCCAGCAGGTCGAGGAGGCGGTGGCCCCACTGCACTCCGGTCTGGGCGACAGAGTGAGACGCCCAACTCAAAAAAAAAGAAAGTGAGAATTCAATAAAGATGCCTTAGTAAATGTATTAAATAACTATGATAAAGGCTTTGTCACAAAATGGAAGAACTAGGTTATAACTCTAGTAAAAGACACATTTACTTATAAGTTAAGAACAAAGAGTAAATATATAGGAAACTTTAAAAATTCAGCACATAAAGAAAACGGGCCCTAAATTCAGAGTGATCTAGGCTGACATTCCAGTTAAACATGTCCTCTCAGAATAATTTAAATTCTCCAGATTTAGAATAATCTCTGATTCTCAATGACCTCATTAGTAAATATAGACATAGTGTATATAAGTCAGAAGGTTCATAAAAATTAAATGTGATAAATTATATAAAATCCTAGACAATATATAATTTTCATCAGTCTTTCCATTGTTTCTATGTTATAAAAAAAAATCTTAATTAGAAAACAAAAATCAAGAAGTCTAAATGAACATAGTATTATAAAATCCATACTCACTTTCATCCAAAGCGTTATTTTCCGGAAGAGAAGAAAATACAACTAACAGTTTGATTTTTTTAAAAATGTTTTCATTGGCAAAACAAACATACATATATAGCCATATGAAAATAGAACAGAAATTCTATTAATTAGAATAAAAGCTAAACTGCTATAATAAAGAGATCTTCAAATATAGTGTTGTTCAAAGCACATAGGATCCCTGATACATTAGTTTTCACAAACCCAGGCTCCTCCCAATCTGTTGCTCTACTATTCCCTCCACATATAGTTACACATAATAGGTAACTATATATTGTACATAACTCAAACCTAAAAGACCATTATCAGTTAGATATTATTATTATCTCCGTCTTCATCCTTCCTGCTGCTATAACAATATATTTTAGGCTAGGTAATTTATAAACAAAACACATTTATTTCTCACAGTTCTTGAGGCTGAAAGGATCAAGATGCCTGTCAATTTGTTATCTGATGAAGGTGGTTCCCTCTTCTTCCAATATGGGTGCTTTGTTGTTTTGTCCTCACATAGCAGAAGAGATGGGGGGGAGGTGAAGTGGCTATCCAGTTCTGTCCAGCCCTTTTATAAGGGCATAAATCTCATTCGCAAGGGCAGAGCCCTCATAACATACTTAATCAAAGATCCTACCATTTAGTACCACTTCCTCGAGGTCTGTGTTCCAACATATGAATTTTGGAGGGCCATGCACATTCAAACCATAACACTGCCTTTAGAAGAAACATATTCTGCAATGCAATCCTTAGCTTCTCTAAGGTCACATAGTGATTTGACAGAAGTTTGTATATATTAAATCATTCTTCTTTAAAATAAATGTATATCAGGTATATATTTTTTTCAATTACTATAGACAATAAATATTTCTGTTGGATATATTTTGAGAAGTAGAATAATAGCTGGAAGAAAAGAAATACAGCTTTTTTTTTTTTTTTTTTGAGAAAGCAGGATTTATTGAGAGGACAGAGAAGCTCCCACAGTGGGAGGGGACCTGAAGGGGTTGCTTTTAAATACAGCTTTTAAATTTTGACAGTCTGACCTGATTCTCCAAATAACCTCTTGCAGTTTAGAGTACAAGAATGAAAGTTTCCCAACATGCTCACCCACACTGGATATCATACATTTAAAAATATATTAAAGTAATAAACAAAGTATTTTACATCATTCCTGTTTTATATTGAACTACCTTATTTACTTTTGCAGTTCAGTATCATATCACAAGTACATGGTGAATCTTCATCTTTTGGCTTATGGAATGACTCTTCCTCTCCATTTATATATCATATTAACTTCCTTAAGAAGATTAAAAGTGTTACATACAATTTTGCATCTGCCCTGGAGCCTAACTTTGTACATAACAGGCTCTAAAATAATGCAAAAAAAAAATAAATAAATCACTCTATCTGCCAAACAGAAAACAATAAAGACAAGCATATCTTTAAAAAAAAAAAAAAAAAGATTAAACACAGAATTTCTGCAGTTACCCAGTTTCTTCTCTATGATTTTTGCCAGTATGTTACCTGTTTTTCAAATTTTTCTATGGTATTATACACAAATTCAAAATTGTTGTAATATACTTAAGCTTGACGATTTTTCTGTTGACTCAGAATTTTGTTCTTTTCTTAGTTAAGCTACTGCCATTTCATACATTTCATAATTAGTTACTTAATACTTTGTCTTGATCTTTATCAAAGTTTGGATAATCTTGTATACTTTTCTAGTTCAGTTAGAGTTCATATGTGTGCATGTGCACATGTGCCTGTAGTTTCTGGACTCTATTCTGTACAATGTTTTATTATATTTTTTTTCTCATTATATAACAGACTCTTAAAATCAATATTTATAGATTTTGATGTTAGTATGCCAAATTCCGTTTGTTGTGCTTTGTTTTGTTTTTTCATCAAAAATGTGTCGGTAGTTTGCCCACCAATTCTTACAAACAACTTTAAGAATTAATGAGTCTAGTTTGTAAAAAACAAAAATAAAACACTCAGGATACCTTTTTTCATATTAAGCTGAGCACTTAACGGGTCTCACATAATTATGCTTAACATAATTTTAGTGCAAATTTAATTTAAGTACATATATGATTTTATTGTAAAATATTAACAGGAAAGAGAATGTGAGAATTTCATTTGTATCTGATTCTTTATTTCCATTACACATATTATCAACTTTTAAAAGTTGAGCTAAAACTTTCCTTTGTTTTAACACTATGAAAATTCAAAAATCATAAAAAAAAAAACCTTTTCTACTATTGATTATTTTGAAGAAATTAAAGGCCTACAGGACACAGAGGAAGTGGGATATGGCCAAACCAAGAAACCACCGTCTGTTCTCTGGCCTTGAGACTAAACCTAAGCATTCGTGCTTCATCTGTGCAGGTTTAAACTGATTGCAGAGCTGCCCCGAAGGTGTCCAGGTCATTGTCCTCCTCCCATCACACCCTTCAGTCCCCATTCCCCACTCCCACCCCTGTGATATCCCTGGTTTTGAGGGAAGGACTCTGTGGTTGATGAGAGCTGTGATGACATTGATCAGTCCCTGGAGGATCCATCCCTGGTGTGGGCGACTTAGATCCGCCATGTGCTTCCTAGGCTGGCACCCAGCAGCTCTCTGCATGTGATTCTGGGGCTGTACGCCCGATGAACTGAGTGTTCTCAAAGCTGCCAACAAAGTTGTTAAAAGCTGACGGCCCAGAGCTCAGTGGCAGGCACTTATTATCCACATGCACAAAGAGTAGCCAGCTCTGGTTCATGCAGGCTGTGTAGGGTGTAGATATTCATGGTTTCTTCTAGAAGTATTTTGATGAAACCATTGTCACATCTTCAGCAGAAGCAATCCAGAAGGAAGAGAGGATCTCTACTGAGCAGCAACTCCAGAAAGGACCTTTTAGGCTGTGGCTGCACCTGGGCCCTAGCCCTATCACCCAGCTGGACACCAGAGTACCAGTGGTTATTTCAGTCTTTCTCATAAGTTTTGAAAAACAGCTTTATTGAGATATAATTCACATAACATAAAATTACACATTTAAATGTATAGTTCAGTGATTTTTTTTAGTATATTCATGAGCATCACCACAATCAACATTCATAAGCACTCACTCCCCATTTCCTATCCACCCCACACCCAGCCTCATACAACCACTAGTTTACTTTTTGTCTCTATGGATTCACTATTCTGGAACTTCACATGATTGTTTCTATTTACTTTTGTTTTTTAGTTATATTAATAGATGTATGGTGACCAGTGACCATAAATTCAAAGATTCTATAAACTTGTTCCATTAAATGGTAAATTTTAAGCGTGCATTTGAACCTTTTTGATATATCAATATTTTTCATTTACAAAGGAGGTGATTTTGTGACCAGCTTTTAAATATAATAAAAATATACTAAGTAAGGTAATATACAATGTATGCACTATTTGTGAATTTTCTAGAACTTTATTCTTGGAAAGTATTTAAAACTACTGCCATTCCATCAAATTCAAAATATTTCCAGAGTATTTTTTTTTCATTAGTCTCTATGTATGTTAGTATATGCAAAATAACTTTAAGGTTAGGCAAAGGAAAATACGATTTCAAAGATAAATCTTTCCCTAAAGCATTCAACTCACCCTCCACACACATATGCTTTGGTTTTTCTAAAAGTCATTGCATCAATTAAAACCATTATTCTTAAGCCTATTTGGCTGTTACTCTAGCAGTGAAGCCAGAGCCAATTTATTTCACAATGTTAAATTAGTTTTGCTTCTAAAGCAAGTCAGAAGAGAGGTTTTACATGTGGAAAATATAAATTGTGCTACAGTGGTTTGTATATATAGAGCAAAGTTGCTTTCTTCATCCGTATTTTCATTAGTGTTTCTTCTAAGGTAGCGGTGCCCAGCTTTTTTGGCCTCAGGGACTGGTTTCATGGAAGACAGTGTTTCCACAATGGTAAGGGGATAATCAGGCATTAGAGTATCATAAGGGGTGCATAACTTGGATCCCTCACATATGCAGTTCACAATACGGTTTGGGCTTCTATGAGAATCTAATGACAATGCTGATGTTACAGGTAGAGCTCCCCTCGCTGCTCACCTCTTGTTGTGCTGCCCAGTTTTCTAACCAGTCCGTGGCCTGGGGTTGGGATCCTGTGTTCTAAGAGGCCTAAGATTCACTCATTTGGTAACTATCAGTGAGAGTAGTACTGGCGTTTGGGCTCATCTTTTATTGTTCACTACAAATCATTTTACATCTCTGACTTCAAATCACTATGTGCAGACTGTCCTATTTCCTTCATGGTAAAAACCAAAAAGCAAGGTTTCACTTGCTTCAAAACTTCTCTTGGGAGCATTACACCTTCCCTTCCCATCTTATTTGAGAATCTATGCTACAGTAAAAATCCAGTAACATTCTTATTAATTATGGCTTCAGTTCAAATCCCTTCATCCAATGCACTAAACACATCATTAGTAGGAGGATAGGGCTTCCAATCTTTTTTTTTTGGGGGGGGGGGGTGTGGTCACAGTCTCTGTCCCTGATGCTGGAGGATAGTGGCATAATCGTGGTTCACCACAGCCTTGAACAATTGGGCTCAGATGATCCTTCCACCTCAGCTTCCCAAGTTGCTGGGATTACAGGTGCATATCACCACACCCAGCTACTTGTTTGATTTTTTTTTTTGTAGAAATATGGTCTCAGTATGGTACCTAGGCTGGTCCTGAATCCCTGAGCTCAGGCAATCCTCCCACCTTGGACTCCCAAGTAGCTAGGACTACAGGAGCACATCACAATGCCTGATAATTTTTTTAATTCTTTGTACAGATGAAGGCTTGCTATGTTGCCCAGTCTGTCTCAACTCTTGGGCTCAAGCAATACTCCCATCTAAGACTCCCAACGTACTAGGATTATAAGTGTGTATCACTGCACCAAGCCTGGGATTCTACTGTTGATACTCAAGTTTTACTTCCCACTCCCTTTGTTTATAGTACTTTTTAATCAAAATTGCTGAAGATTTTTTTTTCTGGCACATGATCCAACTGGCTACCTTATAACCTGGTGGTTATTATATATTCTTATTGTTTTCAATTTTCTGAATAGATAAAAGCTTTACCCTGTCAAAATGCAGCTGTTTTAACTGAAGCAAAACAAAACAAAAATATTAATTTAATGCAAAAGTGATTAAGGAACTCTGGAGACCTCTATCACTCAGAAGTGTCTGTATTCTTATCCTTTCAGTTTTAAGAGAAACAGACCAAATGGAGAATTAAAAAACTGAAATTCACCAAATTATCCAAAGAATATCCATTATCATGGCCAAAACTTTGAGTTTTCATGGTCATTAAGTGAATTCCAAAGAGAATTTATAGTCTATCCCCATATGATTTTATTACCCAGTGTCCTATGTCTGGCATCACACGTCTTTAATTCTGTTATTTTACAGGTTTATATAACCAGTTACTGGAAAGGTTAATGCAATATACCCAAATTTATAGCTAATATGTACAAGTGGATTTTTCCATAAATGAACCAAAGGAACCTCTGCATAAACGACAGTCTGGAGTCCTGGTTTACTGGAAACAATACAGACATAAGACCAGTCTTAAACTTTTTTGGAAAGGGTCATTTTAATTCCTATTAAATACTATCAAAGCATTTAAACAACGTGGCACAGATCCCTTGGATCCACATTTCTAAACTCCAGGTAAACATGTTTTCACAACCAGAGAGCACATTTACCACCTGAGGGTCTAAAACAGGATTCTCAAAAAGCAGACAACATCATAAAGGAGATTTTTTTTTTCCAAGAAACTCAAATTAAGCCACAAATTTCCTGAACTGGACAGTATCTCCTAATATTCCTAAAGACATACAAATGCCACTGAGTCACTGAATGTTTTATCCTCCTCCTCCTCCTCCTCCTCTTCCTCCTCCTTCTTCTTCCTCCTCCTCCTCCTTCTTCTTTTCTCTCTCTCTCAGACTCACAGCTAACATCATCCAAATGGCAAAGAGCTGAAAACCTTTCCTCTAATAACTAGAACAAGTCAAGGATGCTCACTTTCAACTTTCTTATTTGACATAGTACACACACAAGAAAATGAAAAAAAAATCTCATGCTCATATAATGGAAGAATTAATATTGTTAAAATGACAATATTACAAAAAAGCAATATGTAGATTTATTACAATCCATGTCAGATATAAATGACATTCTTCACAGAAATAGGACAAAAATTATAAAACTCACATGAAACCACAAAAGATCCTAAACAGCCAAAACAATATTGAAAAAAAAAAACAACTGAAGACATCACACTTCCTGACTTTAAAACACACTACAAAGCTATAGTAATCAAGACAGTATAATGTTGGTATAAAATTGCCACATGAGTCAGTGGAACAAAATAGAGAATCTAGAACTAAATCCAAGTATTCACAGTCAGGTGATTGTCAGCTAATACATCAAGAACACACAATGGAGGATGGACAACCTCTTCGACAAATGAAACTGAGAAAACTGAATATCCATATGCAAATGAATGAAACTGTACCTTTTATTTCTCATTGTAAACTAAAATCAACTCAAAGTAGATTAAAGACTTAAACATAAGACCCAAACCTATAGAATTACTAGAAAACAATATAGGAAAAACACTTTAGAAAATTAATCTAGGCAAGGATTTTATGGGTAAGATTTCAAAAGCATAGGAAGCAAAACCAAAAATGGACAAATGAAATTGAATCAAATGAAAAAACTTATGTACAGAAAAGGAATGTCTTTTGTGATTTCATACAAATTTTAGAATTATTTTTTTCTATTTCTGTAAGAAATACCATTTGAATTTTTATGGGGATTGCATTGAATATGTAAATCACTTTTGGTAGTATGAGAACTTTAATAATATTCTTCCAATCCATGAGATGGTATATCTTTTGATTTACTTGTGTCTTAGTCAGTTTCTTTCATTTTTCTGTTATGATTTTTAGTATAAAGATATTTTATCTCCTTGGTTAAATTGATTTCTAAATAGTTTATATATGTTTTGAAGCTATTGTACATTGGATTGTCTTATTATCATTTTTAGATAGTTTTTATTAGTGTATAGAAACAAACTGATTTTTTTGTATGTTGAATTTGTATTCCACAACTTTACATAATTCATTTATAATTCTAAGTTTTTTTGGCAGAATGTTTAGCTTTTTTTCTCTATAAGTTCACATCATCTGCAAACAGGGTCAATTTAATGTCTTGCTCTCCAGTTTGGATGCCTTTTATTTCTTTCTCTTGTCTAATTGTTCTAGGTAGGACTTTCAGTATTAGGTTGATTACAAATGGTAGAGAATAAGCATTCTTGTCTTGCTCCTAATCTTGGAGGACAAGCTTTTGACTTTTGATAGTTAAATATGATGTTAGCTGTGGGTTTGTCAAATATGGCCTTTATTATGTTGAGAAATATTCCTTCAGTATCAATTTGTTGGAAGTTTTTATCATGAAAGAATGTTAAATTTTCTAATGCTTTTCTGCATCTGTTGAAATAATCAGTTTTTGTCCTTCATTCTGTTAACTTAGCATATCGTGTTCATTGATTTGCACATGGTGAGCCATCCTTGCATCCTAGGGATAAATATCACTTGATCATGGGGTATGAAGCTTTTAATGTGCTGCTAAATTCTGCTTTTTATTATTTCGGTGAGGATTTTTGTATCTGTGATCGTCAGGAATACTGACTTGGAGTTTACCGTTTTTGTAGTGTCTTTCTTTTGCTTTGGTATCAGAGCAATACTGGACTCATAAAATGAATTTGGCAGTGTTTCTTTCTCTTCAATTATTTGGCAGAGGTTGACAAGAATTATCATTATATTGTCTTTAAATGTTTAGAAGAATTCAATAGTAAAGCCAAAATTTCCTGGCTTTTCATTTTAAGGATATTTTTCATTACTGATTCAATCACTGTACTTATTATAGCTTTGTTCAGATTTTCTATTGCTTTATGATTTAGTCTTGATTGGTTGTATGTTTTTAGGAGTTTTTTATATTTATTCTAGTTTATCTGATATATTGATGTATAATTGTTCTTAGTAGTTATTTAAGATACTTTGTATTTCTATGATATCAGTTGTAATGTCTCTTCTTTCATTTTTTTATTTATTTGAGGCTTCTGTCTTTTAGTAAAGCTAAACACATTTCAGTTTCAATTATCTTTTCAAAAAATTCAGGTCTATTGAACATTTCTAATTTTTTCTCATCTTTATTTTATTTACTTCTACTCTAATTTTATAGTCTTTTGAAGTACAGAGTTCGTTCTTTATTGAAGATCTTACTTTTTTCTTAGTGTAAGAATTTGCAGCTACAAACTTTCCTCTTAGAACTGCCATTTTCTGTATCTATAAGTTTGTTATGTTATTTCCAGTTTTGTTTATCTGAGATATATTTTGATTTCCCCTTTAATTTTCTCTTTAACCCTATGATTGTTATAGAGTCTAGTCTACATTGTTTAATTTCCAACATTTTAAAACTTTCTATTTTTACTGTCATTGATTTCAGGGTTTATACTATGTGGTCAGATAAGATGCCTGATATAATTAAATATTTAAAAAATTTTTAAGACCTGATTTGTGACCTAACAAACACTCAATTCAGAAGAATGTTCTCTTTGCTATTGTGTTAAATGAGCTATTGCATATTAAGCTTTTAACACACAACACAAGAATGTCAAATAATTACTATTGTCTTAAATAAGATATCATCATTTAATATTATAATCTCTTAAAATTATGTAAAAATTGAACTCTAGTTCACTTTTGCCCACTCATATTGCATTCAAATTAAGGGAGATGCAATAAAATCGATATTAATTAACATTATATGAAGCATTCAATAAGTTTATATAAATTTTCTTTGAACTGCAGTGGAAAGCAATTTTAAAGGGATAGATGTAGGCAGTGTTACTGAAAAGGGCTATGGACTAATGGGAAGAGAAGATATAAAAAGATGCCACAGTAAAAATTCTTAAGAAATTTGGATGAGGTTGGTGTAGGCACACCTAAAAAAGTGGAGGATAGATGGAATTTTAAAAAAGAATGTATTTTTACTTAACAAATAAGTTTGTCTAGAGCCCATTGTAGAGACTAAGACAATCACCAAATATATTTTGTTTACTTTAAAATAACAGTGCATAGATTAGCTTGTCCAGAGTATATAAATATTTATGTATGAGCATTGTTGGTTGAAATTTAGTTTTTATCTCTTCAATCTCTCTTGAGCTTTTTTTTTTTTTTTAATACATGTTAAACTTCCCAAATCTGAAAATCCAAAATCCAAAATGCTGTAAAATCTAAAACTTTCTGAGTGTTGGCACAACATTAAAAGCCAATACTTACTGGACATTTTGGATTTTGGATTTTGGGATTTGGGATCCACAGTCAACAAGTATAATGCTAATATTCCAAAATCTGAAAATATCTTACATATGAAATACTGCTGGTCCCAAGCATTTTGGATAAGGCATACTCAATCTGTACTTAGTGATGAGTTCAGTCTAATGAATATATATATGAGAACTACTTGCTTTTAATCTCTCGGTAAAACATTAATTCCTTTTAGAATATAAGTTGGGGTCATAAATTTAAATTTTTTCGGTTGGCTATTTTTTTTAATGCACATAATATTTTAGATTCAACTTAATAATTACATAGCACTATTTAGTGCAGCCTATGTTTTTTCCCCTACTCTTAAATAATTATCCTAGTTTTCTAATCATATACTTTTTTG
Source organism: Carlito syrichta (assembly GCF_000164805.1). Classification (NCBI taxonomy): domain Eukaryota; kingdom Metazoa; phylum Chordata; class Mammalia; order Primates; family Tarsiidae; genus Carlito; species Carlito syrichta. Next base: position 972,360 of record NW_007260278.1, on the reverse strand, counting down.
TATAATTTCGATTATATGACCCTCCTTATTTAAATTTCTACTAAAGTAAAACTAAATGTTTATCAGTTTGCTTCACTGATTTATTCATTATGTTTACACCAAATTTTCAGCCATATTGATCTTTTCACAATTGTGGCTTTTTTCCAAGTCTTCTTTATTACTTTTGTCAGTAATTTATTGCACGTGCATCTTCATTCATAACTTTATGATCATGAATCCAGAAAGTATGTTTTGTTTGCAGCATTTCCTTAGTGCCTATCATAGTACTTGACTATAGTATGGGTTCAACCAGTGGTTAATCAAGAGAAAATCTTAACAGAGAGAAAACAAATTTATATCAGTCTAGCCGGCCATTCTGGTAGACCATAGTTTTCCAGGGGTTTTTTTTGTTTTTGTTTTTTAATCAAATTATTGTTGCTGTCATTGTTGTTATTGGATCCCTTATTTCCAGTCTCAGTTCTACTTTCAAACTTTTATTTGTCCAGCTAAGAATAGAAACCATTTGAGAATCTCTAAGTCAACACTCTGGAAATTCATACTCTCACTTTATTACTGTTTACTTTCTACTAATAATAACAACACATACATTTCTTTCAGTTTGAATAATTACTTAATTTTGGGAACCATTTACTTTTTATTCCAGTAGTTTTCAAAATATTTACTTCAGTTTTTCAAGAGTACTTCACATACTACAACCCTAAATAGTTTGGGACCCATTTCAACATTGTTTTAGATGTAATTAAGTCTGGACAATCAATCAGTTCTTCTTGTGTCTTCCAGTGATCATACATGACTACGTTTTTCCAAAGTTAATTGATCTTTCCATTAATAATGTGTTTTCCACCCTAAGGCTTTCATCCTCAATATCTCTGAGGATATACTCACTATTATGGAGTGTGTCATATTGGAGGACATATTCATAGCATCCTTGAAAACTGGATTTCTAGGTTGTAAACTATCTAGATCTTATTTCTTTTCTCTGAATAATCAAACAATTTTCTGAAAGTTAAAAATTCCTATCACAGTGCTTATATTTTTATCCGGGAGTGAAAGAGATATGTTTGGGCAGGAAGAAAATGTAAGATAATATTCAAAGTGCATACAAAGTATAATTTGATTATATGATTATTGTATTATTTTTCTACTCTGAAATAATTATCACTTTTTTTGTTTTTCTAGTTGTTTACATTCTATGTCATTAGCTATAGTTATATACTCTTTATGACTTTTTACCCTGGTTTAAGCTATTTTATAAATGTAGAAGAAACATTGTTTTAGGAATAACTTATTCCAATGAGTAACTCCCATGCTTTTATTTCTTTTTTGATACTAGTGTTATAATAATTTACTATTTCTAAAAGCTTCAAGAAGCCAGTAGGTTAAAAGTGTCTTAAAAGAAAAAATAATCACTTATAAAACTCTGGAATTTTTTTAATCTTGGGGTTCTAAAACCACACATATGAAGTCTGTCAATTAAGTTTCCAAACTCATCCTAGAAAAATGTGTAACATACCTCATTACTGAATATCACTATGGTCACCTTTGAAGTACTCCCCTTCAGAAGCTATGTACCAAGCTACCACCTATCAAAGCAATTTTGAAGCTCTTTTTCTGGAATGGCCATCAGAGCTGTCATCCTATTACCCTTCATGTCCTGAATGTCATCAAAATGTCTTCCTTGCAATACTTCTTTTATCTTCAGGTAAATAAAAAGTCTTTGTGGCCAGCCTTTGTGAGTAGGGAGGGTGTTCCAATACAGTTATTGGTTTACTGGCTAAAAACTCCCTTACAGACAGTGCTGGGTGAACTTGTACATTGTTGTGATGCAAGAGCTCCTTTGAGACCACTTTTTGTACACACATTTCTCATGCCAACATTTTCCTGTTTTTGTCTTGTTTTTTAACAATGTTTAGTTGGTTTGCTATGCTTTTCACAGTCAAATGATGATTTTGACAAAATTTGCCAAATTTTTGCAATGTTTTTGTCAGTTCTGCTCATTATTGGCCTTCCTGACCTCTCTTCATCAATGATGCTTTCTGTTCCCTCAGAAAACATTTAATCCATTTGTATACTGCTATTTTCTTCTTGACATTATCCCCATAAACTTGGACTAGGGTGTCTCTGATTTCACTCTACTCTTGTCAAATTTAACAAGAAATGTAATGTTTGCTATTTACTCTAATTCAAGGTCTGACATTCTTGTGAAGGCACAAAAAAACATGCAACAACAATAATGAATGCTACTCAGCAAAACACCATCACATGTCTACATGCATACAGCTGTGAGACATTGATATACCAAGGTAATGTAACCTTACCAAGTTGTTTTTGCAGTGCTGTCAATGTAAACACATGCTGGCAAGTTCAATAACTTAATTGCCAGACCTCTTATAAAATATTTTAAAATATCTCTGACCTAATTCTGCCAAAAGCCTACTCTGTTTGATACTGCACAGTGATCACATACAAATACACTCACAAAAATGTTATTCCTTAATGAAAAGTGCCCAGTTCCCATAACTGCCTATAGCCCTGTACCTTCTTATTGTACCCATTTACATTAACAGACCTGCCTCCTCTACATTTAAGTATAGACCTCTGTTCCAAGTTAAAACATTACATATATCTTTAAATTAGAATGTAAATGAATAAGTATACTTTCAGTGAACCTTTAAGCGAACTTTTGTGTAAATGTGGGCTAATAATCTTGATGAATTATCTTCTCTAAATTTATCATTAGAAATACAGAAGTAGCCAGGCTTGGTGGTTCAGCCTGTAATCCCGCACCTTTGGGAGGCTGAGGTGAGTAGATTGCCTGAGCCCGCGGGTTCGAGACCTGCCTGGGCAAGTTGGCGAGACCTCATCTCCACAATAAATCGAAAAAATCAGCCTGGGTTTGTTAGCGCATGCCTGTAATTCTGGCTACCTGGAAGGCTGAGGCGGAAGGATCACCGGAGCCCAGCAGGTCAAGGTTGCAGTGGCCGGGAGCAGCCACTGCGCTCCAGTCTGGGTGACAGAGTGAGACTCCAACTCAAAAAAAAAAAAAAAAAGAAATACAGAAGTATACAAAAGTCAAAATAAATAAATCAACAAATCTGTAAACAAACAAAACATTGGTTCCTTTTCTAAAACTCTTCTGAAAAAATGATTTACTTTTAAAAGTGGTATGCCAACATGATTGAAAGATGACAATGGAGTTGGTCAGAGTATGTAAGTCTCTGTATAATTGTGTGTGAGGATGAATATGCACGCAAGTGGGTGTGCAAGTGAGTATGTGAGTGACTGACTGAGTAGGGGAATGGAAACAAGCAGCCTAAGCTCTCCTGTTGAGGCAGCTACCCCATTCACTGCAGCTTAGATCCCAGAGCACCATTCACCACCAAACAATTCACCACCACAACTTCTAGCACCAGATTGGACACTGGCAATGGAGACCATGGAGAAAGAATGAGGGGATCACTTGCTGAGTCCCAACAGAGCAGATGCAGAAGCACCACGACCACCTTTGTCCTGGAATCTGGGCAGAGACATGCACCTGCCTACCTATTTGAACAGGAGAGCTACCCCCTGAGACTGAAGAATGAATTCAGCACCTCTCTAAGTTTGATCACCATTAACCCAGAGAGGATAACTCAGGTGCATTGTCCCCAGAGGGAAAGGGTCAGCACAGAGAATCATTTGCCCCACCCCCCACACAGTTATCATTCGTGGGTCGCTGGGTACAATCAGAGGTGAAGAATCCAGCCCACAGCAAACAGAGGTGAGTTTTGCACGTTTCAAACACCATCCCCCAACACTCCATGAGGCATCTGACCCATGAGGGGAATGACCTGATCGGCTTGTACAGAGATGGCTGAACACAGATGGATCAGTTGGGGGTGGTTTGTAGCCTCCCCCTAACCACATGGTGAACAGAGATGTGAGTCTAGAGGCTGGAGTTCCCTCCCTTCCACCTCAAGGCAAGAGCAGTGATGCGTGGGCCATGCTGGCAAAAAAAGAAGCCAAATTTTCAGAAACTGTCACAAAAGGGCACTAAAGGGTCAAAAAATTTTTCTTCTTGTAAAATGTATTATCATTATTATTATTATTATTATTATTATTATTATTACTGATCTCTCTATTTTTGTGTGGGAATGTTTTGCTTCTTTTCCCTCTTCTTTTTTCACATAGCGGTATATATGATGACGAAATTGTCTTCATTCTGTTGGTTGTAGTTTTTTTGTTTGTTGTATTGGTTTCTTTGTCTGTTGGTTTGTTTATTTTTCTTTTCTATTTCTTTCCCTTCATAGTTTTAAAAATCCCTTCTCCCTTCTCGGTTCTTTTGCATTCTCTTATGTTATTTTGTTTTCGGGGGGTATGGATACATTTCAATCACATGGATATACTGTGAGGTGATGGGAAGTAGGTCGCAGGGGGCCAACATCCCAGTCAGCGAACATAAGTGATCATCAGGCAGCTATTGCATCTTAACTCCCCAAATAAAGCTTATTCAGATCTCAAAACTGCAAAATGAAAGCACAGCTTCCCACCCCCAACCTAGCTTCAAAACTGAAAAAACCCAGAGGCTTTACCTAGGGAAGAATAGAGGGTTGAGTAAACAGAAGATAAAGCTATTATCCCTCTCACTGAACAACGGAAATAAAGATAAATGAAATATCCATCACAAATGAAGATAAACCAATGAAAAAACACAGGTACCCCACAAAGTCAGAAAAGGATAATGCATGGTAATACAGACTATTGGAATTCAAACAATAAGGAGCACCCAGAATGACTAGTCTCAGATCACAAATGCAGAGATCAAAGAATGAATGGAAAGGATGAATAAGAATCAAGAAAGGATACTTTTTTACTTTCTCCAGCACACTCACTTAAAAAAAAAAAGAGAAAGAAATGAAAGAAGAAAACATAAAAGAATTAATCACAGAGATGTTGGTCATAAAAAACACAATCTATGAATTTAATTAGCTGACAAGCATGGAAAGCAGTATTTACCAAGCGAATAAAGATCTTGAAAATTGAAATATGTAACTGCCGCAATGTGTTAAAACCATAGAAAGAAAACTTAAAAAGAGAGAACAAAGCCTTTGAGCGATGTGTGATTATATTAAGAGGCCAAATATACACCTGGTTGGTATATCTGATGCAGAAAAGGAAACAAAGAGCACCTTGGAACAAACATTCCATAAGATTATCTAAGAAAACTTCCCTCGTCTCAACAGAAACATGACCATTCAAATAGAAAAGGTTCAGAGAACCACTGCAAGGAACAAAATGAGAAGACCAACTGCTAGACACACAGTAATTGGGTTACACAAAGCAGGTATGAAAGAAAAAAATCAGACTACCTACCTGGGAAAGCCAATTAGAATGGCAGCTGTCTTATCTACAGAAATACTATAGACTAGAAGGGGCTAGGGTCCAATCTTCAAACTTCTCAAAGATAAACAATTCCATCCAAGAATTTCCTACTCAGTTAAGGCAAGCTTCATCAGCAATGGAGAAGTAAAATCCTTCCCACATATTCAACCCCTAAAAGAATATGCTGCTTCCAGACCAGCTCTACAGTAGATACTTAAGAAGGTATTAAGCACAGAAGAAAGAAAGAAAGAAAGAAAAAAAGAATGACCATGAACTTTGCAAGAGTACAGGAAAACACAGCACCAACAGAGAATTCACTGTGATGGCAAAATTTAAAGCACACATATATATCAACCCAAATATTCAAAGAAAAAAAAAGCAAACAAAAATAACTTTATAATAGCCTCAGGACAGGGATAAACTCTTACATTACAGTAATCAGCTTGAATATGAATGGACTAAATGCACCTCTGAAAAGGCATAGAATGATAAACTGTATTTAAAAAACACATCCCAACAATATGGTACCTTCGGGAAATACATCTCACTACAAAGGACACCCACAGACTCAAAGTTAGAGGATGAAAGACAAACTTCCAGGCAAAAGGAAAACAGAAAAATGCAGGAGTCACAAGTTTACTGTCAGACAAAATAGCCTTCAAGCTATCAAAAATTTTAAAAACATACAAAAGGACACTGCATAATGATAAAAAGGTCAATCCATCAACAAGAAATATCCATCATAAACATATGTGCACCCAACACAGGAGAACTAGGCTTTATAAAGCAACTACTAAATACATTTTTTAAAATATTGTCTCTAACACTATCATAACTGGGGACTTAAACATCCCAGAAACAACCCTAGATAGATCATTGAGGCAAAACATTAATAAGAAGATCTGGATCATCAACTTGATGCTTAGTCAAAAGGACTTAATAGATACCTACAGAATTCTCCGCCTAACAACCACAGAATACACATTTGACTCATCACCACATGAAACACTCCACAACTGGTCACTTACTTGTCCATAATTCAAGCATGAACAAATTTCATAAGACTAAAATATCACTATGCACCTTCTCAGACCACAGTAGAATAAAAATAAATATTAACAACAATAAAGTTTCCCCAAAATACACAAAGACATGGACACTAAACAACATGATACTGAACAATCCCTGGGTCAACACAGAAATCACAGCAGAAATTAAAAGATTATTGGAAACAAATGAAAACAAAGACACATCATAACAAACTCTCTGGGATACCATGAAAATATTACTATAAGGGAAATTTATAACTCTATGCACACACATTAAGAGAAAGGGAAGATCACAAATTAACACCCTAGCAAATCTAATAAGGGATCTGGAAAGGTAAGACCACCAAAACCCTAAATTCAGCAGAAGAATCCAGATCACCAAAGTAAAAGACCAAGTATGGGACATAGAAGAAAAAAAATTATAGAAAAAAATCAGTGAAGCAAAACACTGGTTCTGTGAAAGAATAATCAAGATTGACAGACTCACCTAACCAGATTGACCACAAAAAGGAAAGGAAAAGCCCAAATACACACAACCAGAAATGCAAAAGGTTCAGTAACAACTGATCCAAAAATACAAAAGAAAATCAGAGATTATTATGCACACTCACATGGAAAAAACTCCAAAACCTATTTAGGTTTTATTTAAAACTCCCAAGATTGGAACAAGAATAAAATGAGACTCTAAATAGTCCAACAAAAAACCGCAAATTAACTCCCTCACAAGAAAACTACCTACAAAACAAAGTCTGGATCTGATGGCTTTCCAGCAGAATTCTACAAAACATACAAGAGATGCTGATATCAATCCTATTGCAAGTATTAAAGGGCAATCAAGAAAGAAGGAACTCTCCCCAATTAATTTTATGACTTTAACAACACACTAATACCCAAACTAGGCAAAGATCCAAAAATGAAAGTGAGTTGCAGGCCAACATCCCTGATGAACATAGATGCAAAAATTCTCAAAAAGATTCTAGCAAATCAGATCCAACAACACATCTCAAGAAATATCCAACTTGACCAAATAGGCTTCATTCCCAGAATTCAGGGCTGGTTTAACATGAGCAAGACCATAAATGTAATTCAAATCATCAACAAGCTGGGCTCGGTGGCTCAACCTGTAATCCCGTGCCTTTGGGAGGCTGAGGTGAGTGGATTGCCTGAGCCCGCAGGTTCGAGACCCGCCTGGGCAACTTGGTGAGACCTCATCTCTACAATAAATAAAAAATTAGCTGGGTGTGGGGGTGCGTGCCTATAATTCCAGCTACTTGGAAGGCTGAGGCGGAAGGATCGCCGGAGCCCAGTAGTTCGAGGTTGCGGTGGCCAGGAGCGGCCACTGCACTCCAGTCTGGGTGACAGAGTGAGACTCCAACTCAAAAAAAAAAAAACCAAAACAAACAAACAAAAAAAATCAACAAACGTAAAAACCAGAACTGCATGATTATGTAATTAGATGCAGAAAGTATTTTTGACAAAATCCAACATCCATTCTTGATAAGAAATTATTGAACACCTAGACATGGAACAATTTTCAGAATAGTAAGAGGCACCTATGATAAACTCACAGCCAACATATGGCTAGGTGGAAAGAAATTGGAAGTATTTCCCCTGAAAATCAGAGCAAGACAAGGCAGTCCACTCTCATCCCTCCAGTTCAAAATAGTATTGGAAGTTCTAACCATAACAATCAGAAAAGAAAAGAAAATCAGGGTTATCTATATAGGAAAAGAGAAAGTTAAGCTATCCCTCTTTGCTGACAATATGATCCTATACCTAGAAAACTCGAGGGAATCTGTCGAAAACCTCCTTGCACAGAAAAAGGACTTTGGCAAAGTCTGAGGGTATAAAATCAATGTGCAAAAGACAGTCACATTTTTATACAACAACTACAAGCAGACAGAACCAAATAAAAAGCACAAACCCATTCACAATAGCCACACACACACACACACAAAGAAATACCTTGGCATCTTTCTCACCAGAGAAGTGAAAGATCTTTACAACAAAAACTATAAATCACGGTTCCAAGATATCAAAGAATTCACAAACATATGGAAAAAATATTTCATGCACATGGACTGGAAGAACAACATCGTTAAGATGTTCATTCTACCCAAAGCCATCTACAGATTCAACTTAATACCCATTAGATTACCAACATCATTCTTATCAGACCTGGAAATGACAATAAAGAAATTCATAAGAAAACATAAATGACCACAAAGAGCCAAAACAATCCTCTACAAAAGAAACAAAGTGGGAGGTATCACACTTTTGGACTCTAAACTTTATTATATATCTACAGTAATCAAAACAGCCTGGTATTGGTACTAGAATAGGAATATCAACCAATGGAACAGGACAGAAATTATGGAAGTAAAACCTCAATTTTTCAGTCATCTCATCTTCAACAAAACTTCCAACAACAACCACTGAGGAGAGGAGAATCTATTCAGCAAATTATGCGGGAAAACTAGCTTACCATATGCAGATAAATGAAGCAAGACCCACTAACTATCACCATACAAAAATGTCAACTCTGGGCAACCCCCTTGGGTACTCTCCCACTGTGGGAACTTTTCTGTCCTCTCAATAAATCCTGCTTTCTTAAAAAAAAAAGTCAACTCTAAATGAATCAAAGAGCTAAATGTAAAAATTTAAACTATAGGAATCTTAGAAAATGCAGCAGACACCCTTACAGACATTGAAATAGACAACCAATTCCTGATCAAAACCACAAAAGTCCATGCAATGAGAAATAAGATACATCATTAATAAAACAAACAACAACAGATGCTGGCGAGGATGTGGAGAAAAAGGAAAACTTCTACACTGCTCATGAGAATGTAGATTAGTACAACCTCCTTGGAAGACAGTGTGGCAATTTCTGAAAGAACTAGAAATTGACTTTCCATATAACCCAGCAATTCCCCTATTGGGAATATACCTGGAGGAACCCAAATATTTCTGCAAAAAAGATACCTGCACAGGTATATTTGTTGCAGCTCTATTCACAATAGCAAAAACATGGAACCCACCCTTCTGCCCATTGAAGCTGGACTGGATAAAAAAAAAATGTGGTACATATACATGATGGAATATTATGTAGCCATAAAGAAGTATAAATATATGGACTTTGCAGCAACTTGGACGGATTTGGAATCGATCATACTCAGTGATTTATCACAGAACAAAGAACTGAGTTCCATATGTTCTCACTCATAAGGTGACCTCGAACAATTATAATGCTATAAGAAAATGATTGGCAGTAGTGGAAAACTGTCAGGGGAGGGGGGATGGGACTGGCAGTTGAGGGGAACTGCTAGAGGACGGGGGGACATACCTCATCAACAAGGGTACCTGCATGATTGGTGTTTATATACCTAACCATTAATTGTACCCCACATCTTTATAATAAATAAATTTAACAAAAAAGAAATAAGATAAACAATTGGGGTCTCATCAAACTGAAGAGTTTCTTCAAAGCAAAAAGCAAACTAACAAAAATCCGGAAAGCAGAGAGTCAGACCAAAGAATGGGAAAAAAATATTTGCCAACCACATATCTAACAAAGGCCTAACATCCAGGATCTGTGAGGATCTCAAACCTGCCAAAAAGAAAAAGCAAACACTCCTATTAAAAAGTGGGTTAAAAATATGAAAGAATAAAGATATGAAACAACTTCTCAAAAAAAGACATACACGCAGCCAATAGACACATAGAAATGTGCTCAGCCTCACTAATCATCAATGAAATGCAAATCAAAACCACTCTGAGCTACCACCTAATTCCAATCATTACTCAAAAAAAAAAAAAAAAAAAGAGGATAAGGAGAAAAGAGAATGCGTCTACACTATTGATGGGAGAGTAAATTAGCACAATCTATGTGGAAAACAGTGTGGCTGTTTCTAAAAATTGACCTTCCATACAACCTAGCAATCCCCCTTTTGAGAATACACCCGAAGAAATTCAAGTCATTTTAAAAAAGATGCCTGCGCATACATGCTTACTGTAGTACTATTCACAATAGCAAAAACACGGACTCAATTGTGCTGCCCATTAAAAGGTGCTGAATTTTAAAAATGGGCACATATACACAATGGAATATTATTAAGCCATAAAGAAGGACAAAATAATGAACTTTGTAGCAACTTGGATGGATTAGGGTCCATCTTACTCAGTGATCTATTACAGAAACAAAGAACTGATTACTCTGAACATTTTTTATAATACTACAAGAAAGGAATTGGCAGTAGCGGGACACTGCCAAGGGAGAAAAGGGAGGGGGCGCATAACATCAATGAGGGTATCTGTTCCTAAACCTGACAAAGTGAGGACCAATGGGAGGCCCAAACTTCACCTGTATGTTGATCATTTATGTACATAATCCAGAATTATACCTCACATCTTCAACATAAAATTACAAAAGAAGAAAAAGTAGAAAAAATCCTGGTAATCTAATAACTAAAAATAAAAAGTAAAAACTGTGTGCCCAGGAACAGACAACAAAATTTAATCATAACAGACAACAAAAAATCAGTAACAGTACCCACAATAATTTCGCAATTACTATATTTGAAAATTAGAAAGAATTCTAAATAGCATTTTAAAACCTACCAACAAAACAAAACAAAAAAATTAACAGACACATACAAGGAATATGTAATTTAAAAAATAACTTTTCTTTTTTGCTGAGTAAAGTAATATGGAAGTTCATTGGGAAAATTTGTTTTATGTGAAAAATTAATGTTCAGTGACATAAACTAAGCATTATACAACATGACTATGTAGAATTCTAAACTCAATTAAAAAATTTTTGCACATTAAAAAAATCTCCAGATGGCAGTAGTACAGAGAATATCCATATGGGTATTGTGCATTATTTAAGTCTGATTTTTATTCTGCTCACTGGAGCTGCAGATGGTGGTGTAATTAAATTTTGACAGGGACCTTCAGCTACCTGTTAACCTCAATCCAAATCTGAAAAGTCTATACCACAAAATGGACTATATTTTCTATAATCTCAATTCCACTGGCTCCTCGGTGCATAATCTCTTTGCATGTCCACTTTTAAATATATCCGTGCTGTTTATATAACTATACACAAGACAAATTAAGAAAATTTCACAGCATAAAGATTAAAATATTAGACTCAGACCAAAGATAAAATTAGAAGAACTTTGATAACATAAATATGTTTTATTCCTATTAGTGTTCCCACACACAATTTTTGATCAATTAATTTATCCCAAGAAAAGTTATAGAATATTCTTTAAAAAGTAATTGAATGAATCATGCTTCTCTTTTTACATATTTTTGTGATTTCATGAAGAATCAAATTAATGAGATGGTACATATTAGATATGACTCCTTTTTTTCCCATAAGTAATTATATCACAGTCAACCCAGTTACCCAAGCCAGAAACTGGGAAATAATTTTGACTTCTCTCTTTCAATTTCAAATATGTCAAGTATTCATCACAAAGTTTTTTTACAAATCTATCACATTTACTCTAGCCTCATTGTTATTCTATGTGCCCAGGACCTGTTTCTTGCTGGAGTTTCTAACCCGTACTTGTTTTTATCTGATATATTATCTACACTGCTACATAAGTGAACTGCGTAAAATACACAATTTAGTATGTAACTCTCTCCTATAAAACCTTTGATGGCTACCTGACTTGTTACATATACTATGTAGTCTTATGTTCTTGGAATGGTTTAAAAGATCCTGGGCCATCTTGGCATTACTTCTCAGCCTTATTGCTTGCCAGATAGATGCCATTTTATGTTCATAATCATTCTGTCTCCCTGAAATGCACTTCTTTTACTTCTTTGTGTGACATACCTCTCTGTATTTCAAGCCTCAATTCCAGACCATGTCTTCAAAAATCTTTTCTTGACATTCTTCATATGAATTGTGTATCACTCCCCCTTGTTCCAGTTATATATTTTCCAAGCCTCTCACAATTTACTGATTTAAAATTTTCTAATAAACTTTTGAGTATTATTAAAGGAAGACCATTATGTATTTATTTATCTTATTAACCAGCATAATACCTGCATCAAAGGAAGTGATTAAAAGTAAGTAAAGGAGTTTCTTGTCTATTTATAGTACATGTGGTGATCAATATTAGGTGTCAACATACTTGAATTAAAATATATGATAAAGCGTTATTTTGGGGTATATCTTTGAGGATGTTTCTAAAAGACACTGAAATTTGAATCAGTGGACAGACTGAGAAAGACTCTCCTTCAATGTGGGCACGAACTATCCAGTTAGCTACAGCTGGGTGGAACACAATAGCAGAAGAAAGGTGAAATTGCTTTCTGTTTTCTGGAGCCAGGACTCCCTTTTCTTCTTATCTCGAATCTCAGAACTCCAGGTCCTCCTGGCTTTGAACTTTGGAACTTGCACAAGTGTATCCCCCACCTGAAAATTTCCACTGCCATCCAGGATCTCAAGGTCTTTGGCCTTGGACTGAAAGTTAAATGGGGAGACATGGAAGATGGTGGCTGAGTCAGTCAGACTATGCAAGTCCCATTGTGAGTGAGTGAGTATATGGAAACTTTTGTGTATGTGCTGGTGAGTAAGTGGGCATGTGAGTGGCTGAGTGAGGGCTAGGGAGCTAACTACCAGGGCTCTCCTGATGTGGTGACTAGTGTCACAGATGCTCAGCTTGGACTCTAGAAATTCCCAGGATGCAGGAACTGAGCACAATTTTTTTGTAAATCAACAAAACCCTTCCTGGGAAGAAAATGCTAGGAGAGACTAACTAAGTGGGGGCTCGTGAGCAAGTGACCAAGGTCCTGGTGCAACAGCTGGTGCTGCAGCTTCTCTGCTTGGTCCCTGATTCTTTCCAGGTTGCAGAAGCCAAGTGAAATTTTTTTAAATGGACAAATGTATTCCCATGAAGGAGCAGTGGGGAGAGACTACTGCACCAGGTTTTGCCTCACCACTTCAGTGCATGGCTGGGCACTGGCAGCAGGGGCTGTGAAGGGAGCCTAGAGGTATAGTCCCACTGAAGAGGACAAGAGAGACATCCTGCCACCGTCTTGAAGGCAGGGCAGGAAAGTGCTCTAACTTGCTCACAATGTAGCAAGAGACCCGATCTCTGTGACTGGCAGATCAACTACTCAGAGGTTGATTCCAGAGAGAATATCCTAAAAGCACAAACTTCAGAGGGATCTGACAAGTGCCGAGTCCCAGGTGCTCTACCCCCTACACCGATCCAGTCACAGGAAAGTGTGTGGCCAGAAAAGGATGAACTTCAAAGAGATCAATGCTGAGTCCATTGCCTGTTTGTTAGTTCATCTACTTTAAAAATATTTTTCCTTTGTGCAGGAATGCATATGTGAGGGTTTGATCTGCATTCACCCAATTTTTTTTTCTTTTTCTGTTTCTTTCTTCCTTTGTTGTTTACTGTTTGTTTGTTTGTTTGTTTTTGAGTCAGAGTTTCACTTGGTTGCCCAGACTGGAGTGCAGTGGCCACTTCCGGCCACCGCAGCCTCGTCTGCTGGGCTCCGGCGATCCTTCTGCCTCAGCCTTCCGAGTAGCCAGAATTACAGGTATGCGCTACCACACCCAGCTGATTTTTTAATTTATTGTAGAGATGAGGTCTTGCTGCCCAGGCAGGTCTCGAACCCGCAGGTCAGGCAATCCACTCACCTTAGCCTCCCAAAGGCACAGGATTACAGGCTGAGCCACCGAGCCCGGCTGTTGTTTTCTGTTTATGTGTGTATGTGAATGACTAAGTGTCCATCTTTCAATTTAGTTGTAGTTGTTGGTTTGTTTTTGCTCTTTTGTTCTTTTTTTTTTAAGTTTAAGGCATCAATATGTGTGTGAGGATTCAATCTGATTTCATTTTTTTTCCCTGGCCTTTCTCATTTTCTTCTCCATTCACTTTGGACTAGGCGTGTGTGTATGTGTTCAGTTTTCTTGTTGATGTTTATTCTGTTTCACTTAGTTGTTATTCTAGTTTGTTTTGGGGTGTGTGTATGTCTGTATGTGTGTGTGTGTTCAATTGTTTTTGGCATTGGTTTCTGCTTTGCATTGTCATATAGAGTGGTGGTGTGGAGTGGGCCTCAGGGAACACATACCACAATCAGTGAACATTGTAATTTGCAAGTAGTTTCTGAATTCTAGTACCCCATCCCCTACTTTATTAAACTTTTAAAAACTACAAGAGACAGCAAAGCTTAACACCTATAGTCCTATTTCAAAATAAAACAAATCCAGAGTCTGAATCAGGGAAGAATAGATGGCTGAGCAAACATCAAAAGGGAAAACCTCACCCACTGCCACTGAATAACAGAACTAAATAGAAAAACAAGAGATCTGTCACAAATGAGGAAAAACCACAAGAAGACCACAGACAAACTCAAGTGTAACAAAGAGAAAATCCTGAGAAATCAGACCTTGGAGCCCAAATAATGCAAGTCAACAATGACTGGTCCCAGAATACAACAGGGATAAAGGATGGATGGAAAGAATGAATGAAACTCAAGAAAGGCAAGAAGCAACACTGAAAGAACTTGTAACAGAGATTTTGACAATACAGAAATTTCATCCAGGAAATAAATAACAAGATGACAAGTATGGAAAACAGGTTTAATCTAGTTGAAGAAAGAATCTTAGAACTTAAAGACCAAAACATGGAATTAATCCAATCTGTAAAAAACATAGAAAACTCAGAAAGAACAAAGCCTGTAAGAGATGTGCAATTATAAAAAGAGGCTGAATTTACTCTTGATTGATATCTGAGAAGAAGAAAGGGAAATGGAGAACAACTTGGAGCAAGTGTTTCAGGAGATAATCCAAGAAAACTTTCCCCATCTCATGAGAGATGTGACCACCCAAGCACAAGAGATACAGAGAACCCCTATAAGACATCAAATGACAAGACTAATCCATAGACACATACTAATTCACCTACACAAAGCAGACACAAAAGAAAAAATCCTAAAGGCAACAAGAGAGAAAGGTCAGACAACCTATTGGGGAAAACCAATCAGAATATCAGCAGAAACAATACAAGTAAGAAGGGACTAGATTCTAGTATTCAAAGTCCTCAAAGATAAACAATTTCAACAAAGAATTTCCTACCCAGCCAAGCTGAGATTCACCAATGATGGAGAATTAAAAACCTTCTCAGCCAGGCTCAGTGGCTCAGCCTGTAATCCCGTGCCTTTGGGAAACTGAGGTGAGTGGACTGCCTAAGCCCGCAGGTTCGAGACCCACCTGGGAAGCGAGACCTCATCTCTACAATAAATCAAAACACCAGCCGGGCATGGTAGCGTATGCCTGTAATTCCAGCTCCTTGGAAGGCTGAGGCAGAAGGATCGCCAGAGCCCAGCAGGTCAAGGCTGTGGTGGCCGGGAGCGGCCACTGCACTCCAGTCTGGGCAACAGAGTGAGACTCCAACTCAAAAAAAAAGAGAGAAAAAATCCTTCCCAGACATCTAATCCCTAAGAGATTAAGCAGCTTCCATACCAGCTCTACAAGAGACACTTAATAAGGTATTAAGCAAGGAAGAAACAAAAAAAGAATGACCACACACTTCCCAAGAGAATAGCAGAGCACAGAATCAACAGAGAATGGAGTGCAACAAGAAACTTGAAAACACACATATACATCAAACCCAAAGCCGAAAGAAAACAAGCAAAGAAAAAACTTTATAAGAACCTTATGACGGGGATAGACAATCAAATTTCAATAACCTGAATGTGAATGGATTAAAAGCACCAATGAAAAGATACAGAATGGCAATTTGGATAAGAAACCATGACCCAATTGTTTGCTTCATCCAGGAAACTCATTTCACCCCAAGGGACATACACAGACTCAAAGTTAAAGGATGGAAAATGAGTTTCCAGGAAAATGGATCACAAAAGGCAGGATTCTCAATCTTAATATGAGATAAGATAACCTTAAAGCTATCAAAAATTTTAAGATACAAAAGGACACTATATAATGATAAAAAATTCAATCTATCAACAAGAAATATCCATCTTAAACATATGTGCACCCAACACAGGAGCACCAGCATTTATAAAGCAACTACTAAGTAAACTAAAAAAAAAGATATTGACTCAAACACAATTATAGCAGGGGACTTGAATACCCAACTAACAACCCTAAATTGATCATCGAGGCAAAAAATCAACAAGGAGACTAAACAACATGATGCTGAAGAACTACTGGGTCAACACTAAAATCAAAGCAGAAATTTAAAGATTCCTGGAAACAAAAATGAAGAAACATCTAAACTTCTAGGATGCCATGAAAACAGTCCTAAGAGGGGAATTTATATCTCTATGAACACACATCAACTAAATGGAAAGATCACAAGTTGAGAACCTAACAAATGACCTCAGGGAGCTGGAAAGAGAAAACCACCAAAATCCCAACTTTAGCAGAAGAATCTGAAATAGCTAATGAAACATGTAAAATAATTGCAGTAGCTTGCTTGACATAAGTAACTCTGTTTTGTTGAAGTCCTTCATCTTAGCTGTCTGCCTGGCCTAAAAATGATCCCCTCACAGTGTGCACATATGATTGTTGCAATGTTCCCATGATCACAGACACACAATCTTGTTCACTTGAACTGTTCATACTGACCATTCTTGCTGATCATTTGAAAACTCCCTAACCACAAGTTCCGTGTAACTATATGCCTTGTTAACTGAAATGCAAGAGATTGTTCCTTTTCTTTTTAGTTCCTTGTACCCTGACCCCCTGCTATGTAGCCCACTTGCAGATTTTGCCTTTATAAGCCTCTTGCTGATTCCACTTAGTGTTGAGAGCTTTCTTGGCATGAGCCTACTCTTGACTGGACACTATTAAAGGACTCAAAATTTGAACTCGGTGTGCTGGCTCCTTTCTCACGGTTCAGCTATAACATTTGGAGGCCCCAGCAAGATATTTTCCAACCTCAGGAAGTTGCCTCACTTCAGCTTTCCATGCCTCGATGGAGAAGTTACAGGGGAGGTGCCCCCTGAATCATTCCAGGGTCTCATAACCGCTCATCTGACTTAGAGGGAGAAGGAATGACTGCTGATTTCCTCCCATTTCAAGAATCCCTGAACCTGTTTGTGTTTTCCTAGGAGGTAGGAATTTGTTCTCTTTATAGGTAAAATTATGTTTTGTTCTGTGTGTGGCCACAATTCTCTTTAAGGGAGTCACAGTCCCCTTAAGCAACTCCCTAAGGGAGGTTGCTCTTTGGGCGCTATTCATTAGACCATGTTGACTGAATAGAGTACTCTGGTTTTCTGCCCTGAGGTTTCTCCAGGGATCCATAACTCTTCTGACTTGGTCCAGATGCACTCTGTCTGTCATTATGTTTTAACTGTGTATTTTAACTGCTTGTTGTTTGCTCATTGTTTGTTATAGGTTCACAGATTCACAACTTGTCAATGCTCTGGACTGTATATTGAAAAAATTCTCTGTTGTATTTGCTGAGGACTACAGTGTCCACCTTTCAAAAGGTGGGCTCCAGGTCCTCTATAAAATAGATTGGTCTGCATTTCATGTTGGTTAACCCTTTACCGTGTCTTTGAATGTTCATCTTACTGAGTCTGTTTGGAAGGTAGCCTCAGGGATTCCTGGTCACCTGGATCAGTTTCCCTATGTTGACCAATGCTTAAATTTAGTCCAAAACACCCCTCCATGATTAAAAATGTATTCTCCTAAAATCAGGAACCTTCCCATAAGCTACATTATACAGAGACAGAGCTTCTAACTTGAAAACACCAGGGTGCTATATAAAAAGACCCCTGGCTAATCTTCAAGGAAAACTTGTTTTACCTATTTCTCAAGAGAATAAAATATTGCCCAAATCCAAACTATAGATTTTAACCTCCCTAGTAAAATCAACCATGAGCACCCATCATCCCACCTGGGATGACTGCCAGCAGTCTTTTAGCCCTATATATTTCTGAAAAGCCAGAACACATTAGAACTGAGGCTAAAAAGTCTGTCCTGACCTCAGCAGCTAGAACAAAGGAAAAAAGTCAGGAAATATTGGAGGAGGTTTTTCCCTCCTCTTGCCTGGATTGTGATCCTAACACTTTGGCAGGGTCTAGAACATTAAAAACCTATCACCGGACTCTATTAGCTGGTTTGAAGGGAGTAGCCTGAAAACCTGTTAATCTTTCCAAAACTACTGGGATTATTCTGGGTCCCGAGGAGTCACTGGGGACATTTCTTGAATGTTTTCAGAAGACATTCCATAGCTATACCCAATTTCACTCCTCGGTATCCAAGAATGCTCCAACTATCAATTTGACTTTTATGGCTCAGGTGGCTTCTGACATTCGGAGAAAGTTACAGAAGCTTCAAGGTTTCACATGAATAAACATTTCTCAACTGCTTGAGGTAGCTCAGAAGGTTTTTAATAACTGAAATGCTGAGAAACAGAAACAGGAAGACAAGAAAATGGACAGAGTAACAAAACCACAAACAAAATTATTAGTTGCTGCTGTCCAGGCCTCCCAACCTGGTTTGAGGCCAGCATGTAAAACAAAAAAGAGGAACTAAAAAAAGATAAAAGTAAACTGGACACATCCAGCTAGCCAAGAATCAATGTGCATATTGTAAAAAGCTGGGTCACTGGGTAAAAAAATTGCCCTCACTGCCCAAAGACAGAGGACCCAAAGTCAGTTCTGGTCCTGCCCTCTACTGGTGACCTTCCAGTCGTGCCAACCTATTTTTTCTTTTGAATAAACAGATCCTGACTTGGGTGACACCAGGCAGCTAACTTGGACCTGGTTTCACAGGGTTTCGAAAACTCCCCAACCCTTTTTGAGGAAGCTTGGCAACAGAATTTGTCAGGGTTCTGTGTCTTACACCCTGAATGTACTTTACTCCAGTATGTAGATAATCTCTTGCTTGTGGCTGCAGTACTTGTTTAAAAGGTACTAAGGCTTTGTTACAGCTCCTCCAAGACTAGGGCTACCCTGTGTCAGTGAAAAAGGCACAGCTCTGCTCAACCAAAGTTTCCTCCCTGAAATACTGGCTTAAAAATGGGTAAACAAGGCCAGGCTCGGTGGCTCAGCCTGTAATCCCGTGCCTTTGGAGGCTGAGGTGAGTGGGTTGCCTGAGCCCGCGGGTTCGAGACTCGCCTGGGCAGTGAGACCTCATCTCTATAATAAATCAAAAAATCAGCCGGGCATAATAGCGCATGCCTGTAATTCTGGTTACTCGGAAGGCTGAGGCGGACGGATCGCCGGAGCCCAGCAGGTCGAGGCTGCGGTGGCCGGGAGCGACTGCTGCACTCCAGTCTGGGTGACAGAGTGAGACTCCAACTCAAAAAAAAAAAAAAGGGTAAACAAGCCCTGATCTCTGCCCAGAAAGAAGGCATTCCTCAAATTCCCACACCAACCACAAAGAAACAGGTACGGGAATTCCTGGGGATAGCAGGGTATTGCCAGCTGTTGATCTCAGGATTGCTGAAATTGCCAAGCCTTGTACACAGCCACTGCAGGAAATCAGCCCCTAAAATGGACTGCTGCTAAGAAACAAGTGTTCCAGCAGTTAAAAACAGCTCTAACCTAAGTCCCTGCTCTAGTTTCCCAGATGTTACCAAGCCTTTCCACTTGTTCATTCATGAACAAGGAGGAATTGCAAAAAGGGTCCTCACCCAGACCTTAGGACCCTGAAAAAGACTGGTGGCTTACTTGTCAAAAAGACTGGACCCAGTGACTTCTGACTGATCCTCTTGTCTCTGGGCCATTGCAGCACAGCCATACTAGTTAAAAACAGATAAATTGACTTTTGGCCACAACCTGGCTTTAACCTCTTCCATGCTGTTGAAACTCTGCTCTGAGGAGCCTCTGGTTGCTGGATGTCAAACACTCACATCATCCAATCTCAAAGAATCTTATTTGACCAACCTAGACTAACTTTCTCTCCTACTCAGTGCCTCAATCCAACCACCCTGCTGCCCAATAATATTCCAGAAATGCCTGTTCATGACTTTGAAGACATGTTGGACATCTCTCAGGCTAGCTGACCTGATCTTCGGGACACTCCCTTAAGTCAGGCTAATGCTGACTTGTTCATAAATGATAACAGCTTGGTAATAAAGGAATCCACAAGGCTGGTGCATCTGTAACCACAGCTCATGGTGTAATCTGGTCACAGACATTGCCTCAAGATACTTCAGCTCAAAAAACTGAGTTAATTGCTTTAACTCAGGTCCTGCACTGGGAAACAGGAAAGCAGGTAAACACTGTCACCAACAACCAGTATGCTTTCACTACACTTCATGTGCGTGACATGATCTACAAGAATGAGGTCTTCTTACTGTGGCAGGTAAGACTATGAAAAAACAAGTCCAGATCCTTCTTTTCCAAAACAGCTTACCTATACCCAAGAGGAGGAGGAACAGACACACCTAGCAAGAGCTCACAAAAGCTCCACTGGATGGTGAATCAAGGACTCTAAAATTATTTTAAGTCCCAAAGAAAAATGGAAAATAGATTTCACTGAAATAAAACCTCTCCATGCAGGGTATGACTATCTACTGGTGTTTATTGATACTTTTTCTGAATGGATAGAAGCTTTGCCACCAAAAGTAAAGCCACACTTATGGTTACAAGGTTTTTGGTAATTAAAATTGTCCCTAGGTTTGGGTTCCCCTTCTCAATTTACTCTAATAATGTTCCTGCCTTTACCTTGTCCATAGCACAGCTGGTTAAGTAAGCCACTAAACATTAACTGGAAATTACATTGTGCTTACTGACCACAGAGCTCTGGACAGGCAAAATGCATAAACTGAACTCTAAAATCTACCTTAACTGAATTAATAATAGAGACCAGTGAAAAATGGGCAAGCCTTTTGCCTTTGGCTCTCCTTTAGACCCAATGCACCCCATAAAAGGCTGGGTTTACCCCATATGAAATCAAGTTTGGAAGGCCCTCTCCTCTGGTGCCTCAGTTGCAGGATCCCATCCTAGAAAAAAAAAATAACGAATCAATCTCTGTTAAAGTATCTTCAGTCCCTCCAGTAGGTTCAGGCCATTGTCCACTCTGGCATTCGTGCTGTTTTGCCCACTCTGTCTTCCATGCCTTGTCATCCATTGCAGCCTGGAGATCTGGTTTCTGTCAAGAAATTCCAGAATAAAGGACTAACTCCTGCTTAGAAGATACCCTTTATCATTATCATCACCACTCCAACAGTGCTCAAAGTCAACAAGATACTGGCCTGGATTCATCACATCTGAGTCAAGAGAAAAAAACTTGGTTCCAATCCTTGTTTAACTGGAACCCCTAGTTAACAACTCTCATCAAGAGTTTGACTGGTTCACTTATCCTCCTTGTCCTCAGTTTGCTTATAAAGCCTTGTATATTCCATTGGTTTACCAATTTCATCAAACAACAAATCGATTCTATAAAACTTATGCATGTAAAAACCTATTATAATTCCATACCCATGACTAATGAGTCAATGAACTGACTCATGTACAACTAAAAGGGGGCAATGAAATAGCTAATGAAATGTATAAAATAATTACAATAGCTTGCTTAATATAAGTAACTCCATTTTGTTAAAATCTTCCATCTTAACTGTCTGCCTGTCCCCCAGTGTGTCCGTGTGATTGTTGTAATGCTCCCATGACCACAGACCCACAGTCTTATTCCCCTGAACTGTTCACACTGACCATTCTTGCTGACCATTTCAAAACTCCCTAACCACAATTTCTGTGTAATTGTATGCCTTGCTAACTGAAATCCAAGAGACTGTTCCTTTTTTTTTTAGTTCTTTGTACCCTCACCCCCTGCTTTGTAGCCCACTTGCAGATTTTGCCTTTATAAGCTTCTTGCTGATTCCACTCAGTGCCGAGGGTTTTCTTGGCATGAGCCTACTCTTGACCATACACTACTAAAGGACTCAAAATTTGACCCTAGTTTGCTGGTGATTCTCCTTTCTCATGGTTCAGCTATAACAAATCCAAATCACCAAACTAAGGGTCCAAATACTGGACATTGAAGACAAAAATACCATAGAAAACATCAACAAAACAAAAATCTGGTACTTTGAAAGAATTAACAAGATGGATGAACCCCTAGCCAGACTGACCAAGAGAAAGAGAGAAAAATTCCAAATAAACACAATCAGAAATACAAAATATCAAATCACAACTGACCCCGAAGAAATACAAAAGATTATCAGAGATTCCTATGTACACCTATATGGATACATACTTGATGACCTAAATGAAATGGAAGACATTCTGACATCATACAACTTCCCCAGGATGAAACAAGAAGACATCGAAACACTGAATAGACCAATATCAAGCCAGGAAGTTGACTGTCATATGAAAAATACCTACAAAAAAAGCCCTGAACCAGATGTCTTTCCAGTAGAATTATATGAAGCATACAAGGAGGAGTTGATACCAATCCTATTGAAAGTATTCCAGGCAGTTGAGAAAGATGGAATTCTCCTCAAATTATTTTATGAAGCTAACATCACACAGATACCCAAACCAGGTAAAGATTCAACAAAAAAAGAGAACTATAGGTCAATATCCCTTATGAACATAGATGCAAAAATCCTCAACAAGATTCTAGCAAATTGGATCCAAAAACACATCTCATCCACCATGACCAAGTAGACTTCATCCCCAGGATGCAGGGGTGGTTCAACATTTGCAAGATCATAAATGCAAATAGATATATCAACATATGTATAAACAAGAATCACATGAATATATCATTATAAGGCAAGTGTCAATAAAGACTCTGAGTGAGTGGGTGGGCACTGATGGGAATGTGAAAATCCGTCTGAGGAGATACTCAGGTGCATTCACCCAGGTCCCCCCTGTGAGGGCAACTGCAAGCCCCCACTGCCCTGAGATGGAAGCACGTCCTGAAAGTTCACATGCAGGATTGTCTGCTGCTCATGGGGATATGCCTGAGAAAAGCCTGCTGAATCCAGCTGATTCCCATCACCTGGTGCCTGACTCACACTATCACCTGTCATAAGGGATCAGCTGGAGCCCCGGATTTGATCCTTGGAGAGAGATGATCGGTAAAACAGGAGAGGAGCCCATGCCCCTGATGAGGAACCACCCACCCCAGTCATTTTCTTTGACCCAGGACCAGGCAGAGATTTGCATAGCCCCACCCACCTGTGCATCTTCCAACTTATTGCCTAAGGTAATTTCATCAAATTGGGAGATACAGAAGCCCCTCCTCCAGGCTGAATCAGACACAGAAAACTCAGATCTGTGTGGCAGAGCTGACAGGCAGCA
Source organism: Carlito syrichta (assembly GCF_000164805.1). NCBI lineage: Eukaryota > Metazoa > Chordata > Mammalia > Primates > Tarsiidae > Carlito > Carlito syrichta. The sequence continues at coordinate 948,685 of NW_007260278.1, read as the reverse complement.
AGCTGAGTGAACCCATATCTGACTCACCCCCCACAAAGTAGGACTGTGGCAACTGATCCAAGCTGTGAGTAACCCTATCTGCCTGAGATGAGAGCAGAAAGGAGGAGCTAGAGATCAGACTGAATAGAATTTGGATATATAAGAAGGACCTCAGAGCCAGTCTGATTCCTTGTTTTTACTTTTTATTTTTATTTTTTGACTTTTTTTGCTCACTTTTGTCTGTTTTTTGTTTTAGAGGATTTTTTCCTCTTTCATTCTGGTTTTGATAATGTTTTCATACTTGCTTTGCTTTTGTTATTTTACTGATTTTTTTTTTCTTTCTCTGTCTATTCTTTAGACTCCCTGTTTGTGTAGGGGAAGAGTACATCAATAGGCAGGATTTTGTTTGACTGTGTGATTCTGTGAATGCCTGCATGCTCTAGGATTTTTTTCCCAAGCGCTTTTCTGTTTTTGTGTCTCTTTTCATTTGTTAGCTGTTATGTCTGTTTTTCCCCTTACTCTTCTCTCACTCCATCTTCCTCTTGCTCCCTTCCCTTCTTTATTCCATTATTTTGCTTTTTCTTACCTCATTTTGTTCCAGGGAGCAAACCTAAGCCCCCACTGCATGGTCAGATTATAAGGCACTGGAAAGTAGGTTCCAGGGTGTCTATACACCTGTAGGTGGATACTGAGATCTGCAGATAGATTCTGGATCAAGCTCCACCCACAACTAAATCTCAAAACTGTAAAAAGTATAGTCCCCAACCCACCATCCAGCTTCAGAAGTGAACAATGCCATAGGATCCATATAAGGAAGAATAGAATATTGAGCAAAAAGAAGTAAAAGCAACCCTGCCATCGATGAAAAACAGAATTAAAGAAGAGGGGGAATAGTTGTGGGGGGAGGAAAATCTACACAAATGAAGGAAAAACGAAAACGAATATGGGTCTCTCACAGACCGCTGGAAGATCACACACAAGAAAACACTGAGAAAACAGAATTCAAGCAATAAAGATCCCCCAGAATGACTGGTCACATTATACAAACCCAGATATCAAGACATGAATAGAGAGAATAAAAAGAATTGAAGAGAGACAAGAGGAAAATAGATGGGGTTGATAACTGAGATAACAGCAGTAACGATTACTGCAATTGAAGTAAATAACAAACTGATGAGCATGGAAAACAGAATTAGCAAAGCAAAAGAAAGAACCTCAGAGCTTGAGGAACAAAATATAGAACGAATCCAAACTGTCAAAAACATAGAAAAGAAGCTTAAAAAGACAGAACAAAACCCTCAAGAGATGAGCGATTACTTCAAGAGGCCGATCCTAAGAGTAATTGGACTTCCTGAGGCAGAAAGAGAGACAGAGATCACCCTGGAAGAAACATTCCATGAAATTTTTCAAGAAAATTTCCCTCATCTCATCAGTGATGTGACCATTCAAACACAAGAGATTCAGAGAATGTCTGCAATACAACAAATGAGAAGACCAATTCCCAGACACATAATAATTCACCTAAACAAAGTAGCTATAAAAGAAAAAAATACTAAAGGCAGCAAGAGATAAAGGTCAGACTACCTACCAGGGAAAACCAATTAGAATAGCAGCAGATTCATCTACAGAAACATTTCAGGCTAGGAGATCTTGGAGTCCAATCTTCAAAGTTCTCAAAGATAATCAATTTCAGCCAAGAATAACCTACCCAGCTAAACTAAACTTCATCAGTGAGAGAGAATTAAAATCTTTCCCATTCAATCCATAAGAACTTATGCTGCCTCTAGACCAGCTCTACAGGAAACACTTAAGAAAGTATTAAACACAGAAGACAGGGAAAAAAGATCAACAACATTATTCACAAGAGTGCAGGAAAAAGATTGAAAATACATATGAATCAACCTCAAAATCAAAAGAAACACAACAAACAAACAGGAACAACAAAACCTCTTTAAGAACCTCATGACAGGGATAAACACTCACATTTCAATAATTAGCCTGAATGTGAATGGACTAAATGCACCACTGAAAAGACATAGAATGGCAAAATGGATAAAATATCATGAGGCAACAATATATTGTTTCCAAGAGACTCATCTAACCAGAAAGGACACTCACAGACTCAAAGTAAGAGGATGGGAAGCAAAATTTCAGCCAAATGGAACACAAAAGAAAGCTGTAGTTGAAATCTTAATCACAGACATAATACCCTTTAAGCTATCAAAAATTTAAAAAGATGAAGATCTCTATATAATGATAAAAGTTTCAATCCATCAACAAGAAATATCTATTCTAAACATATACACACCCAACATAGAAGCACCAATGTTCATAAATCAGCTTCTAGGCAAACTTAAAAAAGAGATTGTCTCTATCACTATCATAGCTGGTGGCTTTAATAACCCACTCACAACCCTAGACAGATCATCAAGACAAAAAATCAAGGAGATCTGGAATCTAATGAGAATCTTGAACAAATGGACTTAAATGATACCTACAGAACCCTCTACCATGACCACAGAATACACATTCTACTCATCACCACATGGAACGTATTCCAAGATCAACCACATCATTGACCATAAATCAAACATAAACAAATTTCATAAGATTGAATTTTTATCATACACCTTCTCAGACCACAGTGGAATAAAAATAAATATCAATGCCAACAAAGTTCCCCCAAAACCCACAAATACATGAACACTAAACAGTATGATGCTAAGCAACTCCTGGGTCGATAATGATATCAAAACAGAGATTAAAAGGTACCTGTAAACAAATGAAAATGAAGAGACATTTTACCAAAACCTCTGAGATGCCATGAAAGTGGTTGTAAGAGGGGAATTCATATCTTTACAAACACAGATGAAGAAAATGGAAAGATCACAAGTTAATAGCCTATGAAGTCACCTAAAGAAGCTGGAAAAGCAAGACTACCAAAACCCTAACTTCAGAAGAAAAATCTAAATCACCAAAATAAAAACCAAGATCCAGGACATAGAAGTCAAAAAGTTAATACCAAAAAAAGGAAAAAAAAAAAAAACCTGTTTCTTTGAAAGGATAAACAAGATAGATGGTCCCCTAGCCAGACTGACCTTGAAAAAAAGAGAAAATGCCCAAATAAACTCAATCAGAAACACAAAAGATAAAGTCACAACTGACCCTGAAGAAATACAAAAGATTATCAGAGACTACTATGTACAATTTTATGTAAACAAACTTGAAAACTTAAAGGAAATGGAGGACTTTCTGACATCACACAACCTCCCTAGGTTGAAACAAGAAGAAATCGAGAGCCTAACTAGACCAATAACAATCAAGGAAATTGACTATGTCATAAGAAAACTACCTGCAAAAAAAAAGCCCTGGACCAGATGGCTCTCCAGCAGAATTCTACAAAACATACAAGGAGGAACTGATACCAATCCTATCAAAAGTATTCCAGGTGATTGAGAAAGACGGATCTCTCCCCAAATCATTTTATGAAACTAACATCACATTGATACCCAAGCCATGTAAAGACGCAACAAAGATAGAGAGCTAGAACTACAGGCCAATATCTTTGATGGACATAGATGCTAAAATTCTCAACAAGATCCAAGCAAACTGTATTCAACAATGCATCTCAAAAATTATCCACCATGACCAAGTTGGCTTCATCCCTGGGATGCAAGACTGGTTTAACATTCGTAAGATCTTAAACGTAATAAAATATATCAACAAACGTAAAAAGAAAAACCACATGATTATATTATTAGATGCAGATAAACCTTTTTATAAAATCCAGGACCCTTTTTTGATAAAAACCCTTGTGCATCTAGATAGGTGGAACATACCTCAAAGTAGTAAACCATCTATGAAAAACCCATAGCCAGCACACTCCTAAACAGACAAAAACTGGAACCATTTCCCCTGAAAACTAGAACAAGACAAGGATGTCCTCTCTCACCCCTCCTGTTCAACATAGTTTTGGAAGTCCTAGCTAGAGCAATCAAAATAAGAGAAGGCAATCAGTGGAATCCAAATAGGAATAGAGAAAGTCAAGTTATCTCTCTTTGCAGATGACATGATTGTAAACCTTGTGAAAACACAAGAGAATCTGCCAAAAACCTCCTTACAATGATAAAGGACTTTGGCAAGGTCTCAAGAAATAAATGTGCAAAAGACAATCACATTTCTATACACCAATAATAAACAAACAGAAACCTAAATAAAAAGCACAATTCCATTCACAATAGCCACCCAAAAACTGAAATACCATGCATCTTCCTAACCAGAGATGTGAAAGACCTTTACAGGGAAAACTACAAAACACTGCTCAAAGAAATCAAAGATGACAGAAACAAGTGGAAAATATTCCATGGATTGGAAGTATCTATTCATGTACTGGAAGAATCAACAATATTAACATATCCATTTTACCTAAGGCAATCTATAGATTTAACGCAATACCCATGAAATTACCAGCAACATTCTTCTCACACCTAGAAACAATACAGGAATTCATATGGAAACAAAAATGCTCAAGAATAGTCAAAACAATTCTCAGAAAAGAAAAGGAAAAAAAAAGCAGGAGGTTTTATACTCCCAGACTTTAAACTTTTATTATAAAGCTACAATAATCAAAACAGCTTGATATTGGTACAAGAATAGGCATATAGACCAGTGGAATAGAATTCAGATTCCAGAAGCAAAACATCAATTTCTCAACCAACTCATCTTCAACAAAGCCTCCAGCAACAACCACTGGGGAGAGGAGAACCTATTCAGTAAATGATGCTGGGAAAACTGGTTGACCATATGCAGAAGATTAAAACAGGACCCCTACCTATTCCCACACACAAAAATTAACTCTAAGTGGATCTCTGACTTAAATGTGAAACCTCAAACTGTAAGAACTTTAGAAAATGCAGAAGACACTCTTATGGAAGTTGGAACTGGCAATCAATTCCTAATCAAAACCCCAAGTGCCCATGCCATAAGAGATAAGATAGACAAGTGGAACCTTATCAAACTGACAAAATTCTGTAAAGTCAAAGAAACCATCAAGAAAGCAGGGAGATAGCCCACAGACTGGGAATAAATATTTGCAAACTCCATATCTGACAAAGGCCTAACATCAAGGATCTACAAGGAACGCAAATGTGCTGAAATGAAAAAAATGGCCAGGCTCGGTGGCTCAGCCTATAATACCAGTGCTTTGGGAGGCCGAGGGGAGTGAATTGTCTGAGCCCATGGGTTCAAGACCCACCTGGGCAACTTTCCAAGACCCCATCTCTACAATAAATCAAAAATTAGCCGGGTGTGGTAGCACACCCCTGTAGTTCCATCTACTTGGAAGGCTGAGGCGGAAGGATCGCCGGAGCCCAACAGGTCGAGGCTGCAGTGGCTGGGAGCAGCCACTCATTCCAGTCGAGTGACAGAGTGAGATTTCAACTCAAAAAAAAAAAGAAAAAGAAAAAAAACAAGTAGCCTCATTACAAAGTGGGCAAAAGATATGAATAGATACTTCTCAAAAGAAGACGTACCAACAGCCGACAGATGCATGAAAAAATGATCAGCCTCACTAGTCATCAAGGAGATGCAAATTAAAACTTCAATGAGATACCACCTAACTCCAGTCAGAATGGTCATCATCAATAACTCAAAAAATAACAGATTCTGGAGAGGATGTGGTTAAAAGGGAACACTTCTACACTGTTGGTGGGAGTGTAAACTAGTACAGTCTCTGTGGAAATCAGTGTTAAACTAGTACAGTCTCTGTGGAAATCAGTGTGGCAATTCCTAAAAGCTCTAAAAATCAAACTTCCATATGAGCCCACAATCCTCCTACTGGGAATAGAACCAGAATAACTCAAATCACTCTATAAAAAAGATACCTGCACAAGCATATTTATCACAGCATCTTTCACAACAGCAAGAACATGGAACCAACTGTGCTGCCCATCAAAAAGAGGACTGGATAAACAAAAAAACATAGTATATATACACAATGGAATATTATGAAGCCATAAAGAAGATCAAAATAATGAACTTCACAGCAATCTGGATGGAATTAGAGTATATAATAATACTGAATGATCTCTCACAGAAACAAAGAGCTGAGTATCACATGTTCTCACTCATAAGTGGACCACGAACAACTACCGTAATACTATAAGATAAAGGATTGACAGTAGCAGGAAACTGCAGAGGGGGGGCGTGGGGCTGGGATGGTGGGAATGACAGTCGTCGATATCTGGCTGGGGAAGGTGAGGTACACTTTATTACAAGGGTATCTGCACAATGAATATATGTATACCTAACCTGAATTGTATCCCACAATTTTAAAATAAAAATTAAAAGAGGGAAATAAAGAAAGAAATAAGTAGACAATGGGACCTCATCAAACTTTGGAGCTTCTGCATAGCAAAAGAAATAGTCAAGAGATTGGGGAGACAGCCCACAGAATGGAAAAAAGTATTTGCCAACTGTATATTTGACAAAAACCTAACATCTAGGCTTTACAAGAAACTCAAATGTGCCGAATAGAAAAAAACTGGGCAAAAGACATGAATAGACACTTCTCAAAAGAAGATTTATGGGCAGCCAACATACATATGAAAAAGTGCTCAGTCTCACTCATCATCAAAGCAATGCAAATCAAAACCACATTGAGTTACCACCTAACTCCAGTGAGAATGGCTATCATTAATAAAATGAACAACAACAGATACTGGTGAGGATGCAGAGAAAAAGGAAGGTTTCTACACTGCTGGTGGGAATGCAAACCAATGCAACCTCTTTGGAAGACAGTGTAGTGATTTCTGAATGAACTAAAAATTTATCTTCCTTATGACCCAGCAATTCCCCATTTGGAATATACCCAAAGGAACTCAAATCATTCTTCAAAAAAGATACCTGCACATGTGTGTTTGAGGTAGCTCTATTCATATAGCAAAAACATGGAACCAACCTTGCTGCCCATCGAAGCTGAACTGGATTAAAAAAAAGTGGTACATATACACAATGGAATATTATGCAGCCATAAAGAAGGACAAGCATATGGACTTCACAGCAACTTGGATGGATTTAGAGTCGATCATACTCAATGATCAGAGAAACAAAGAACAGAGTACCATATGTTCTCACTCGTAAGCAGATCTTGTCAATTATCATAATACTATAAGAAAAAGATTGACAGTTGTGGGAAACTTCCAGGGTGTTAGTGGGTGAGATTGGCAGTTGAGGGAAACCTCTAGGGTAGGGAGGGGTATTCCTCATCAACAAAGGTACCTGCATAATCAACATTTGTATACCTAACCCTGAATTGTACCCCACATCCTTAAAATAAAAAATGAAAAAAAAGAAAGTTAAACCTGTGACTCTCCTGGTTCTGAGGCCTTCAGACTTGGACTAAGCCATGCTACTAGCTTCCTTAGTTCTCCAGTTTGCAAATGGCCCATTGTGAGATTTTTTTATCCTTTATAATCACATGAGCCAGTTTCCCCAATAACACCTCTGTCATATCTTTCTCTTTCTCATTCATTATTCTTTTATATACAGTATATACATATATACTGTATATACACACATATAAATGTAAAGTATATATAGATATTCACACATATTTATAAGTATTCATACATATTGGTATGCATTTAATACATATTTAGATGTATTCGTACATATTTTTATATACACACACATATATTCATATATATTCATACATATATCTATATATATTTGTATATACACACCAACATATATATATCCTACAATTTTTGTTTCTCTGGTGAATACTGACTATACAGTGTGTAATTCCCCAAAGTATACATATAATTTAAAAAGGAAGCAATCATATAATCAAATACAGGTCAATGTGAGTTTTCTAAGATAAATTTTTTCACTTTATTTTTGAATAAAAATTTGAGTCTTAATGGTACATAGCTTAATACGGCTGTGAATTTCAACTTCATTCTTTTCAGGGTGTATAGTCTCCCTATATGCCCAATATTATTTACTTTGGTGTTCTGAAAGTAGTCATTATGTTAGTTCATTAAGAATTTTAGTATTAGAAATTTTAGTATAGAGAAATAGAAAAACATTGTCAGACAGCAAAAAGAGAAATACCAACTGTTCATGCTTGACAGATTTTTTTTCTTTGCATTGGTTATTATATTTTGAAAGGTTTTTTCTTTATTACTAATTTTCATAAAGGTTGAATAGGATCATTTGATTCAAAGTGAAGACACTGTGGGGTTCATTTATGAAGTACTGCTGTCCCTCAGGTATTGATCATGATGTCTCCTTGTTTGAAACTTCCTGTAACTGTGATCTTGTTCCTTCACAAATTTATTTTGTTAATGATGAAAGAAACTGTATTCTTTCATCTCAAGATGCAGTAATTGCTGAAGTTCTCTGTTCCCTTGCTACTTTCTAATTGCCTGACCATCTTAGTCAAGTTAAGCTTTAATATAAACATGACTTTCTTTTTTTATTTGAAGGACAAAACATGGGCTTTATTGTTGAGTTGCCTACAGTGACACACCACAATAAACATTAAGTAGTGGAAATTGCAATCTGTTAGCTGATAGCCTCCAGCTATTAATTACTTCAAGGGCTTCCACATGAGGCCCCTATTTGCCTCTTGCCTCATAGCTCTTAACACAAATCCAGGAAAACTAGCATCCTCAAATCTCAAAAAAGCTACAGCCCACAGCCACACTTTCCTGCATTTTCTCAGATAAGACCTTGCTCTTCATTGACAATCCCAGGCAGTGACCGAGCACATCAGAAGTACTAGGACAAAAACATTTCTGTCTACAACACAGTTTTTCTTTTTTATTTTTATATGTATTTTTTGCCACTTAATCTTTGCTTTAAAGCTTTCTGTTGAATTGGCCAAAACACATTTGGATCATCTTTATCTTCCATAGGTGTAACCCCACAATAGTCTTCTTTCATTAATAATTTTGTATCCAGATCTCCTCTTTGGAAGACTTAATACAGTTGTGTCAGAAGTGGGATTTCGGGTGTGCATCACTTGCCTTACTGACAATAAGAGCAATATCACAAGTGAGTTATGACATGGATAATCCCTAGCACAAACTAGTTAGTTATTATAATTCTCTCTGATAGTGACTTGAAGAATGTTTCAGTGGAGGTGAGTATCTTTGTCATTACAGTGATTTAGTATTTTGAAAAATACAAGAAGATTCATGCAGAACAATGGAATTGAGTGGTTGTTATTAAGTAGTATTGATGCTTGATGAAGAAATAACAAAAAGCTCAGGGATTTTTTCATGTAAAAAAATAATAGTAAAAGGATGTTTGGTAGCTCATAGAATAGCCTTTATTGAGTATAGTAGGAAAGCAGATAAAGGATTAGCATGTGAGAAAAAGGAAAGTGGAAGTTAAGCTCAGAATTAAATAGTTAAAGTAATTCAACTTGACTCAACTGAGGCAAGTCACTGTACTGAGTGTTTAGAAAAACTGAGACCCTTAAAGATGAGATGGGCACATCAAGGGACATGCCCTAAAGATTTTGACTTTGAGACTCTTCTATATTCTCAAAACCTGAAGAAGTACCCTCCTCATTAAAAGATGATACTCTTGACCAGGCATGATGGCTTACACCTGTAATCCTGGCACATTGGTAGGCTGAAGCAGGAGGATTGCTTCAGCCCAGGAATTCAAGACCAGCCAGCTTGGTAACATAGCGGGACCTTGTCTCTATTTTTTAAAAAAGCACTCTTCAGAAAGGGAACATCATTATCCAGGAGACACCACAGGGGCATCTCCTTTCTTGGTTGCCAGATGGATAACTATGCTAACTACCAGCATAACTCAATCAGGAATATCTGGACTTGATAACGAAGGAAAATACTGCACCCTAAAAAGTTAACTCATATCAACAGAAGTCAAGGGAATGTGGGACTAGTGTTTGATGATGTCTGATCAAGTGAGCTGGAATATAGAACTAAATAAGGAAGTGAATATTGACTTTCACTTACTTGAAGCACAGACTTCAACATCTGACAATTATCCCAGGACACAATGCAAACTTTACATGAGAGTTCTAGAAACTTGGAGAAAGTGTGGCCTATGCTGAATAAATATAAAATATCATCCCAAATGGTAGAGAAAGAGATTTAAAGACTCAGGAAGTTGGGCATGCAGGGATGAATATATTCTGTGAGACTAGAGAACTCACAAAAGTATCATATTGCTTAGGATGGCAGAGATAATGTACTATTTATCGACTATTAGGCAAGTGTTGATGAAAGGGGCACATGAAGTTTTGTGGTTGCTCTCCTCTGCAAGCCAGGGCTGATGGACGAAGAGGGTGTTGATGAGCTTGCATTTCTGATAGCAATGGGGATAATAGAGCTTAAGGTCACAGGGGTCAGGTAGCAGCATATAAACACCGAAAGGGCTGTCTTAAAGTTGAAGTGGCAGCCAAAGGAGCTTGACCTGCAGAGCCTTAGCAAGTACTTCTATCCTGACATTTACAGATACCTGATCCAAAGGCACAGGATTCCACAAAACAGCATCTGGACAGGGACCCACTTGACAGCAAAGGAACCCTGGGAACAGACCCATGCCCATGGAATTCACTGGTTATGTCATATGGTTTACCATCCAGAAGTTACTAGATGACAGAACACTGGAATAGCCTGCTACAGATGCTGCTGAAGTGCCTTGTTGGAGCCAATATCTCCCAAGATAAAGTATACACACTGAATCAGGAAACTTTATATGACCCTGTGTCCACTGTAGGAAGAATGTGTGGGTCTGGGACTAGGGGATAGAATGAGTACCTCACTTATAAATTATTCTCTGTGACACATTGAGGGACTTATGCTTCTTATTCTTGCAACTCTGTGATATGCAAGATTAGTGGTCACAGTCCCAAAATAAAGATTTCTCTTTCAAGCAAGATACAAGAGAGTCATTGAGTTATAAGATACAGATATCACCTGGAAACTTTTGACTTCTTATATCCGAGGTTCTACAGGTAAGAAGAGGAGTCACCATATAAGCAGAAGTAATTGAGTCTGATTAGCAGGAGGAGTTGGGACTACTATGAAACAACTGGGAGAATTAAGATTATATGTGAAAGGCCCCAACCAGCCACAAGGAACGCACCCCCTCCAAAGGTAAGTCTAGGCATGGCCCCCACCTAAAATGGCGCTCCCGACTAAGAAGGCACCTGGACAAACTAACATGGAGGCTCAGACAAGGCTTTCCAGGTTCTTCTTCCACAACAAAGCCCACCGTTCCCATGCCCACGAAAGCCCCCACCAATCCCAAAAATGCCTCACCTGCCGACCAATAGGTAACTGACAGGATGCTTTAAATTTCTATAAAACCTGCCACACCCCTGCCTCCATGCTGCAATCTCTGATTCTCAGGTTCTGTAGCCACCACACTCATCCCATTAAATCTCTTGGCCTTAAAGGGTGTTGAGTCTCACTGCGTGCCACTGTCTTTCATTGGTGACATGACTTGGAGCAGGGATTCTCTCGCCCCAAGGCAAGACCATGTCCCGACGCCGGTGGGACTCACCCCTTAAGGCCTTTGCCCATTCTCCTGAATTCAATGCTACATCCACCACCGGCCTTCGGATTGGTAAGTGTCCTCACACTGAAAACCTAAAACCTTGCCTGGAAAAACCGGGGAAACTGGCCGTTGATCGTCCAGCAGCTCCTTCGTTCCCGGGCAAGGGGGGGAACACACCCCGCCTAGGTCTTTATGACTGCAGCGGACCCCTATCGGTTTTCCCTCGGCTGTTAGAGATTTCAAGTCTTCCCTCCTTCCGGTTCTGGGTAACTTTCTTGTCAAAATTCCCAGTACCAGGTTGCCCTTAACCCCTTCAATTCTCCATGAGAATCTGGGTCTACAATAATGATCTGTGATGACAGGCTTTATTGTAACCCACCTGTTCCTCAATGGTCGCTTGTCCAGGGGATGCCCTGACCAGCCCCCACTTGCTAACATGGGAAACTCATCATCTCTTCTGGCTGATTCCCCCCTCAAGTGCCTCTTAAATAATCTCTCTACACTCTCCCTCACTCCCAATATTAAGCCTAAGCATCTAATCCACCTCAGTACCCAAAATTGGCCTACCTATCCCTTAGATAACCAAAGTGGCCCCCGCATGGGTCCCTAAATCCCAACATTATTCGGGATCTCTATAACTTCTGCAAGCATTCAGAAAAGTGGGCAGAGATTTCCTGCGTCCAATCTTTCTCCCTTCTCCGAGAACATCCCCACCTCTGTCTCTCTTGTAAACCCTCTCACCTCCTCTTGGCTAAAATCTCCTCCTCTCCAACCACCTTTCCCAACTCTGACTTTGACCCTGTGGATGAGCCCCCTCTATATTGACAACCCCCCCAACCTCAGCCGCTCCAAGCCTCACCTACCCGTGCCATTCCTAGCCTCTATGCACCCCTTCCCCCTTGTAGTCCTCCCGTAACCTGCTCTAAAACTAATCCTGCCACTCTCGCACCCTACCACAAAGTGATGGGCCCTGAAGGCATTGTCCGAGTACACGTCCCATTTTCCATCTCAGACCTATCCCAAATAGAGAAAAAAGCTGGGGTCTTACACAACTAACCCAGCCACCTACACCAAGGAATTCCAATACCTTCTCAAGGCTTACAGCCTCACCTTTCATGCCATTTACATGGCCCTCTCCAACACTCTTCTCCCTGAAAAATGCAGAAGGGTCTGGGAACAGGCAAGAATGTATGCAGATGAGGTCCACCAGACTTCCCCGACACATCCCTTTGGGGCAGTAGCAGTCCCAGACCAAGATCCTGAGTAGGATTATAATTCCCCGAATGGCCTCCAGGCCAGAGATCAATTTTCCACCTGTTTCCTTTCTGGGTTAAGGAGGGCAGCGCAAAAGGCTATTAACTTTGAAAAGCTGCAGGAAATAATCCAGGAAAAGAATGAAGACCCTTCCTCCTTCCTCAATCGCCTCACAAAAGCCCTCCAACAGTTTACTAATTTGGACCCTGAATCTCTGGATGGACAACTCCTTATGACTTACTTTTTCTCTCAAAGTTATCCTGACATTAGGTCTAAATTAAAAAGGCTAGATCAAGGTCCCCTTACACCCCAAACTGAGGTTTTGGCTACCGCCTTTAAGGTGTACCACAACCGAGACAAAAAGGCTAAGTGACAAAAATATCAAATACTAGCTCAGGCTCTCCATGGGACAGACACAGGCCCCCGTAACAGTAAAGGAGTCATCCAAACCAAACATGACCCACCAGGGCCCTGTTTCAAGTGTGGTAAGGAGGGACATTGGGCATGAGTCTGCCCTAACCCCAAACCTCCATCAAGACCGTGCCCAAATGCAACCCTCTGGGACATTGGGTGGTGGACTGCCCTGGCCCCCAGAGAGGAGCAGGGTCAGCCCCCAACTCCACCCTGGACCTACTGGGCATGGCTGCTTTGGAATGATGGGGCCCTGGGTTTCCCCACCTGACGCATATCTCAAATGCTCGGGAGCCTAGGGTCAGAATTACGGTTGATGGACGTCCCATCCTCTTCCTGCTAGACACCAGAGCCACCTTTTCTGTCCTGCAGGAGTTCTGGGGATCAACCTCACCATCCCGGTCCACAGTAGTCGGGGTAGGGGGCCAAACCTTCATCTCATGCACAACTCCTACGCTAACATGCATATTTGCTAGTATCCCATTTACCCACTCCTTCTTGGTCATGCCTCAGTGCCCTATACCCCTTATGGGAAGAGACATCTTGGCTAAATTTCAGGCATCCATTACTTTTAACCCCAGCACTGCCTTCGCTATCCCATCCCCAACAACTTCCTTACTCCTCCTTTTAGCCTCCACCCCCTCAACCCCCTCCCCACAACCCACCTCACTCCCTCCCTCACTCGCCTTGATGGTCAACTCACTGATTTGAGACATAAACACCCCTTCATTAGCCCAATGCCTGCCTGTTCATATCCAGTTAAAAAACCCATCCACGTACCCTAGTCAGCCACAATATCCCCTCCCCAGGGTCAGTCTGCTAGGTCTACAACCTATCATAAAAATCCTCCTATAGAAGGGGTATTTAAGACCCACCAACTTGCCTCATAATACTCCCATTCTGGTCATCATAAAACCCGACAGAACCTACCGGCTTGTTAAAGACCTCCAACAAATAAACGCCGCCATTCTCCCCATCCACGGGCTATTCTCCAGTCCTTATACCATCCTGTCCACCATTCCTCCAACGGCAACTTATTTTTCAGTCATAGACCTCAAAGACGCATTTGTTACCATTCCCTTAGCAGCTGACTCCCAAGACATTTTTGCCTTTACCTGGACCAACCCCATTTCCCACCACTCCCAACAACTCACATGGACAGTCCTCCCCCAGGGACTTCGAGATAGCTCACATCTTTGGTCAGGCACTGGCAGCAGACCTCACACTCCTATCACTCTCAAAATCCACTCTACTTCAATATGTAGATGATCTCCTCTTATGCAGCCCTCTCTTACAGACTCTCACAATGACACGGCCCTACTTCTTAACTTTCTAGCAGAAAAGGGATACCGAGCCTCCCCCCAAAAGGCTCAATTGTCCAAAACACAGGTCACCTACCTTGGGGTCACCATCTCACACCAACAAAAGACCATAACAACCAACCGTAAAGCCGTTATTCAATTCCTCCAAACACCAAAGACAAAGGAGGAAATCCAGTTATTTTTGGGATTAGCAGGCTACTTCCGAGCCTGGATCCCCAATTTTGCCCTTCCCGCCAAGCCACTCTACAACCTCGCTAAAAGTGACACAAAGAAACACTCTCCCTCTCAGCCATTAAACAGCCTTTTACTGCCCTCCAACAGGCTTTCCTCCAGGCCCCTGCCCTAAGACTACCCGATATTCTCTGGCCCTTTTCCCTATACGTCCATGAAAATAAGGGTACAGCCTTAGGAGTCCTAGGTCAATTTAGCAGACAAATGTTTGCCTCCATAACCTATCTTTCAAAACAACTCGACCACACAGTCCAGGGATGGGCCCCGTGCCTGCGGGCTCTATCAGCCACCCACTTCCTGGTGTGTGAATCAAAAAACTCACATTTGGAGCACCTATCACCGTAACTTCCCCCCATCATCTACATCACCTCCTAGGATATAAGGACCTTAAAACACTTCCTCCCAGCTGGGTTCTTTCCCTTCTAGTCTTCTTTATCCAAGATCCTTCCATCTCCTTCCAAGCCATGGGAACTCACAAGCTGACAGAGCAGCCCGCCACGTGGCCCTAAACCTCTTCCTGCCATACTCATTAACGCCTCCTTCTCATCAGTAAATGAGGCCCCACCACTCTCCAATATCATACCCTATTTACACTCAATTCTCCACCTTAACCCAGCAGCCCTCACCTCTTTTCTTAAAACCTTCTTTCACCTCACCTCGGAACGTACAAAACTCATACACACTCTCTCCTCCCAATTCTCCACCTGCCTCCGAACAAACCCCAACACACTCTTGAAACCCAGAACATTCCCCAACCACCAGGCTAGGGGAGAGCTTCCCGGGTCAGACTGGCAAATAGACTTCACTGTTGTGCCCCCCATCCGTAACACCAAATATCTTCTAGTCTTCGTCGACACCTTTTCCGGGTGGGTCGAAGCTTTCCCCACCTCCAATAAGCGGGTTGCTATGGTAGGATCCATTTTAGCCAACCATATTATCCCTCGGTTCGGAGTCCCCTCCTCTCTCCAATCAGATAATGGACCTGAATTTACCTCACAAGTCATCCAATCTCTAACGACAGCTCTTAATATCAAATGGCACTTTCACATTCCTTATCACCCACAATCATCAGGAAAGGTTGAACGAACTAACCGCACACTAAAAAATACTCTTACTAAACTCTCTCTCGAACTCCACAAAGACTGGGTGTCCCTCCTACCCCTAGCCCTCTTCCGCATTCGCGTCCTCCCAAAGAAACCCAGTCAATTCTCACCTTTCAAGGTGCTAGACGGATGGCCTGCCCTCCCTCCTGGTATCCCAACCTCTCCGCCCCCCATCCCTCTTCATATAATCTACCCTCTCCTGTCCTTCATCCGATCCAACATCTGGCAGTATCAAGACCTCCTTCTGCCCACCCCCATAGGCACACCAAGTTCACAGCCTCTCACCCCGGGACAATGGGTCTACCTCTCAGATGCAGAAGCCAAAGCTCGCTTACAACCCAAATGGACGGGACCCTTCCAAATAATTCTCTCCACTCCCATGGCAGCCAAGCTGCTCAGAGACAAAGGACAGCTCACCCCCTGGATCCACATTTCCCGCCTCAAGCTGTCTAAAACATTCCTCTTCTCCTTCCCTCCACAGAAACGCCGACCCTTTCTTGTTCCACAGTACCGGGTCATCCTCTCAAACTTCGAATATCCTGCATCAGTCACTCCCCCTCTCTGCCCTCCATCCAGGAAAACTCCACATAATCAAATTTCCATATGATAGTCCTCAATCTGGTCATTCCTTTAATAATAATCATACCCTTTTCCCTACTACTCCTATTCATCCTCCTTTCTCGTTGCTGCCCATAAACACCCACCTTCCTTATCTCAATGGCTCAACTTTTACCCCTAATCCACACAAACATATTACCCCTAATCCTCCTTACTTCCCTCCTCCCTCCCACTCTCAAGGCAAGCCACCCCTCACCATCTGGCCTCCATTACTGCTTCACCATCCGTGAACTCTATACTTTAAATGGTATTTCCCAGGTAAAAGACTTAGATATACAATCGTGCCTCATTGACAACTGCACATCCATTTCTCTTTCTCTGGAAAAGGTACACGCACTCGATGACCTGGGTATCGCACTTGATGCATATGTCTGCCTAGTAGATGACCAAACCGACCCAAACTGCAAAAAATGGGCAGATCTCTATAGGGGTTGCCCCTACTGGTCATGTAAAATCCATTTCTCCAACCCTGACCTGGCCAGACATACCAACACTCCCTCCTATTTAATCCCTATATATAAACTCCCAAAACGAGCCACGGATGCTGGTAACTCACCATTCTTAGAATATGGTGGACTGGGGTCCAGCACCTGGCGTGGCCAAGGCGCCCACTTTTCCCACTATGTCCTTAAAATTCCAGATCCTTATAATCCTTTTTGGAATGCTCTCAGATACATTGGGGTCTACCCCGCTGACAACTACCGCACA